>NW_028269915.1:0-72500 GCF_054644295.1 Miniopterus natalensis
ATACATGACTTTTATAGTAACTCGTATTATTCACTGCAACAGCATGTGTCGGAGCCTCCCCTTCTTAACTACAACAGGAAATTAGATAAGTAGGTCTCTAGGTCTCTAGATAGGTAGATAGATAGGATCTCTCTTTTCTAATTACAGTATAATGATCATGTTATTATTACTTGTTTAATATTTTTAAAGGGAATATAAATGAATCACATTTATAGGCTGATTCACTTTTGCTTATTGGCCTCCTTACTTTGTTTTTGAGATAATTTTATTTTAATTTTAAGACATAACCCCATTTTTACTATTCTGTTGAAGGAATAATAGTTGGGTTCAGCTATAAAATACAATAAATATTATCAAAATAACAATAGAATGACAGTTTATTAGTCTGCAAACTCTGGAAAATAAGCAGTTGTACCTCTGTGAATTTTTTGATAATGAATGATGTTACTTTTGAAAAAGTGCTTGATTTTTTTTTTTTTTTTTATCAGTTTTCAAAATAGTGGGTTGGTTCTTTGGTGTCATCCAAAAAGTGAAAAATAAATATTTGGTTGTAATAAACATATGTATTGATACATACTGGATGTGTTCTGATCCATAACAGTTATGCTCCTTATTGATGATCAAATGCACAAATAATCCCATCTGTGGCTGTTGGGAGATTATTCAAGCTAGTTTCTGAGTCCTGTTGGTTTGACCCTAGTAGTCTTTCAGGTGACTAGGATGTCTGAACCACTGGGCCCTACAGGACACCTGCTACTTAAGGCTACTCTCCCAAGACCAGGAGACATAGCAGATCACAGACACAGGGAAACAACCAAAATGAGGGGGAAAAATGTGTCCGAAATGAAAGAACAGGTCAAAATTCCAGAAAAATAACTAAATGAAATGGAGGAAAGCAATCTACCAGATGCAGAGCTCAAAACACTGGTTATAAGGATGCTCAATGAACTTATGGGAACAACAGGTGAACTTGATGAGAACTTACACAAAGATATAAGAACAGTAAAAAAATGAAGACTACAGTACCTGACATGAAGACTCCATTAGGTAGAGCCAACAGCAGATTTGATGAAGCAGAAGATCGAATCAGTGATCTGGAAGACAAGGTAGCAGAAAACACTCAATCAGAACAGCAAAAAGAAAAAAGAATTTTAAAAAATGAGGATAGTTTAAGGGACCTCTGGGACATCAGATTACCAACATTTTCATCATAGGGATTCCAGAAGGAGAAGAGAGAGAGCAAGGGATCGAGAACCTATTTGAAGAAATAATGACTGAAAACTTTCCCAACCTGGTGAAAAAAATACACAAGTCCAGGAGGCATGGAGAATACCAGACAAGATGACCCCAAAGAGGCCCACACCAAGAAACATCGTAATTAAAATGTCAAAGGTTAAAGACAGAGAATCTTAAAAGCAGCAAGAGGAAAGCAGTTAGTTACCTACAAGGGCGCTCTGTAAAGATGTTGGCTGATTTCTGAACAGATATTTTGCAGCCCAGAAGGAATTGGCATGAAATATTCAAAGTGATGAAAAGCAAGGACCTACAACCAAGATTACTCTTCCCAGCAAGGCTATCATGTAGAATCTAAAGAGATAAGGAGCTTCCTGGACAAGGAAAAGTGAAAGGAGCTCACCATCAAACTGGTATTACAAGGGGTGTTAAAAGGGACTTCTTTACGAAGAAGAAAAGGTAAAAAGTAAAACAATAAAATGGCAGTAACTACATAACTATCAACAATTTCTTTAAATGTAAAGGGATTAAATGCTGTAATCATAAGACACTGGGTGCACCCGGGCCAGCATGGCTCAGTTGGTTGGATGTCATCTCGTGCACCGAAAGGTTGCTGGTTCAGTTAATTCCTGGTCAGTGTACATGCCTGGGTTATGGGCTCAGTCCCCAGTGGGGGTGTGTGCAGGAGGCAGCTGATTGATGCTTTGCGCTCACATTGGTGTTTCTCTCTCTCCCTTCCTCTCTATTGAAAAATTAATAAAAAAAAGTTTTTTCAAAAAAGGCACAGGGTGGCTGGATGGATAAGAAAACAAGACCCTTATAAATGCTGTCTACAAGAAACCCACTTCAGATCCAAAGACACAGACTGGAAGCAAAGGGGTGAAAAAGGTATTTTACGCAAATCTAAACAAAAAAAGGATGGGCAGCAATACCTACATCAGACAAAATAGGCTTTACAACAGACTATGGCGAGGCAAAGAAAAATATTTAATATACAATAACTAAGATATGGAAGCAACCTAAGTGTCCCTTGATAGATGAAAGAATAAAGAAGCTGTGGTATGTATAAACAATGGAATATTACTCAGCCATAAAAAAGAATGAAATCTTACCGTTTGCAACAACATGGTTGGATCTAGAGGGTATTATGCTGAGTGAAGTAAGTCACACAGAGAAAGACATAGACCATGTGGTTTTACTTATATGTGGAATATAAAAAACAAAAATAAAACGGAAACAAACTCATAGACATAGAGAACATTTTGATGGTTGCCAGATGGGAGAGGGTTTGGGGGACAGAGTGGAAAAAGTGAAGGGATTAAGAAGCACAAATTAGCAGTTACAGAACAGTCACAAGGATGTAAAGTACAGCACAGGGAATATAGTCAATGATATTGTAATAACTATAGATGCTGCCAGGTGGGTACTAGACTTATCTAGGGGGTCACTTTTTAAAGGGTATGACTGTCTAACCACTATGTTGCACACCTGAAACTAATATAATATTGTGTTACCTGATATTGAAAAGTAAAACAGTGAAATGAAAGAATGGTGAAGATGGTAACTTGTATGTTATGTGTATTTTGCCACAATAAAAAAAAACTTGGAAAAAATGCTTTTATCTTATCACATTTCACACCTCTTTTTCCAGACTCTGGAGCTCATTCAGTGTATGAGGCACGTTCACCGTGCAGCCTCATGGTCAAATGCAGATCAGACCTGCTTCTGTCAGGAAAAACCTGAAATCATTTTCACTTCAAACCACTGTACTGTACACCTGAAACTAATGTAACCAATATAAGTTTGTATACCAACTATAGCTAAATTTTAAAAAATTAAAACTTAACCTGTTAAGATGCATTTTGAGGAAAATTAGTAAAAGAACTGAGAAACAAAATGAGATGCAGTGAGACTGGAACATTGCAGAATAAGTTACTTGATGCCTGCTGTTTGTCGTTCATTCAACTGCAGGATGAGGCACACGTCTGGTTGATGCGAGAGGAATGAGGGTGGCCTGTGTCCCCCAAGTCAAAATGAGTGTGTTGTGCCCAGTTTGGGGGAATATTCAACTAAGAATTATATAGAAAAGTCAGAAGTACTCTTACTAGTCTTATCAGACATGATTAAAGTCATTTTGTGTATTTAGTGAAAAAGAGGCTTATACTGTTCAAAAACTGATTGCTCAGGAAGTTAGCATATATTAGACACATGCAGTAGGAAAGATGATGGTTGATGTTGAAGCAAACATGTGATGTGATTGGCTAACCAAATCTGAAAAAAAATCACAGTAAACCTATGTTGTAGGCTTGATCTCTTCTGCCTTGAAAAGTTTTGTAGCCCTGGTGTGGGCCAGCCAACTGTGCATTAGAATAAATTTCAAGAAGAAAAATAATGCTTATCTGTAAATAATGGGGGCAGGCTCTAGGTTTGTTCTGCTCTGGGCACCGCCCCAGCCCTCCCCTGGCCCCTTCCAGGCCCTGCTGAGTTCAGAGCCTTCCTCCCTAGGTAGCTTTTCCCAGACCAGTGTTTGGGCTGTCCCACAGCTGTGTGCCTTGAAGTTCTCTTGTTCCTGGGGCAGTGCAGGGTGGGCGAGGAGTTTGTTTTCCTCTGCTTTTTAAAAGGGAAATGCCTTAGGAGACCTGCTCTCTGAGATCTGTGGAAGGTGACGTCTGGAGGCTAATTCCCTTAAAACCAGTGGTTTGTGTGTGCTGTCCCAGCAGCATCAGCTTCTCCTGGGAACTTGTAAAAATGCAAATTCTGAAGCTGCTAATTCCAGCACTGGGGTGTCCAGGTGGCTGATGCCTGCCCATATTTGAGAACCGTGCAGAACTGTGTGGCTGGGGTGGGTTTGCTCTTGACATCATGTCCAGAGGATATAGTGACTCGTTTTGAGTAAACATTAGGCATTTCATTTTTGTGTATTTTGGAACCAGTAGAATCCGTTCGTAGTTTTGTTGAAGAGCACAGAATATGTCCTGCCTGATGCAGGAAGGTCCCTGTTGCCAAGTGAGGAACAACAGCCAGAACCCTCAGTCCAAACAAACAGGCGGTGTCTTTGGGTCCCTGGACAGTCCACCCAGTGGGGGGTGACCTGGGGTCCTCTCCTGGCAGGTGGCCCAGAGTTCTGCAGGCAGCTCTGTGGGTACCTGAGCCAGGGCCAGGGCTGGGAGGCTGGGAGAGGGGCCCTGGCAGTCCCCAGAGCAGGAAGCATGAGGACCACCTTTGTTTTTCTAATCCTCACCGAGGATACTTTTTTTATTGATTTTTAGAGAGATGAAGGGAGACAAAGAGACAGAGAGAAAGAGACGAACATCGATGTGAGAGAGAAACATCGGTCGGTTGCCTCCCTTAAGTGCCCTAACTGGGGATTGAACCCTCAGCCGAGGAATGTGCCCTGACGGGAATCAAACCCTCACCCTTTTGGCATAGGGGATGACGCTCCAACCAGCTGAGCCACCCAACTGGGCAGACCACCTCTTTTGAAGAGAGAACCTGCCCTGTCTTTTTGGCCAGTTCCAGAGTCTCTGTTCTCTGTCTCCCTGAGGTTTGTGAAGCATCCTTTATACCAGGTTCCTTTCTTTCAATTTTGCTTTCACTTCTGAGCCTTTTGAAGTACAGATATGTGGTCTTCTTAAAAATGCAAATTATATCAAATCACTTCCTTAAAATTAAAATTGCAGGACTTCCCGTGCCCTTGGGAAAAAGCCCAGAAGTTTCAGCTGCCCTAACCCTCCCCTGCCTCTGAGTGTCTGAGCTGCCCAGGGCGGTGCAGATGTGGTCACGGGCCTCAGACCAGATGAGGAGTGAGACTCCTGTTTCATTCCATCCATGGTGCTTATACATCAGTGTTGACATTGCTTTCCCCCTACAACTGGAGCATGGCCCCTGCCTGTCCTGCTCTCAGGACGTGTTGAGTGAACTGTTCCTCCCGTGCTCACATAAGCTCCATGAGGACAGGGCCCTGATCGCCCGTGTCCCAGGCCTTGTGGAGGCTCAGGAAACACTTCTTATTAATGTTTGGTGCCTTTTCTCTGTTGTTCATTTATGCCTGTATCTTGCATTGTAGTTTGGGGCTGAGTTCCGGAGGTTCTCCTTAGACCGTCAAAAGCCTGGGAAGTTCGAGGACTTCTACCAGCTGGTTGTGCACACCCACCACATCGCCAACACCGAAGTGACCATTGGCTACGCAGACATGCACGGCGACCTGCTGCCCATCAACAACGACGACAACTTCTGCAAGGCGGTCTCAAGTGCGAACCCCCTGCTCAGGGTCTTCATCCAAAAACGAGGTACGGCTGCCTGGGCTTGGCGCGCCTGTGCCAGAGATACAGTGTCAGTTTTGTCTGTCGTCACAGAACCGTGAGAGCCTGTGTTTGCACCAGTGCCAAGAGATGAAAGGAATTCACATTTATTTGGTCAACATTACTTTATTAGAAAGGCTTAAAAATATTTAAACTGCATTTTCCACTTTAAATAGTGTTGACTTCTGATTTTTAAATACCGAGGAAAAAGACTAATATTGACACTTGCAGTATTTTAACTGGAAGCAAGTTAATTCAGTAAGAAAAAGCCTTAGTCAGTAACCCAAGAATGAAACTTAAGGTTGCCAGTATGTTTTCCACTGGGTTTTTGGGATTGGAAAAAGATGTTAGCTTTAAATTGTTACTTTGGTTAACTTTAGCTCTGAACGCCTAGTTTTGCTGTGACAACATCAGAGCCACATTTTAGATTTGTTTTCTCTTCACTAAGTTTAGGAGAACCTTAAATTTTCAAAATAATACACCCTTGAACAACACGGGGGTCAAAGGTGCCAACCACCTCACAGTCAAAAATCCATAAAGAACTTTGACTCCCCAGAGTATTGTTTTCCCTGGGCACCTACGGGGGATCAGTTTCAGGACCCCCTGGGGATACCAGACTCTGGGATGCTCAAGTCCCCTCTATAGAATGGCCTAGATCAATGCACACAGCCAACCCCCCCGCATCCATGATTCCCAGCTCAGATCAGACACAGAGCAGGTGTTTACTGAAGGCCATCTGCGTACCGGTGGACCAGCACAGGTTGTCCCCATGTTGTTGTTCAAGGGTCAGCTGTACTGACAGAAAGAACCCCCTGAGGTGACGCTTGACTTTCAGAAAATGGCGTTTTATGGGTGGCTTGGTCATGACTGTCCCTCCTTCCCTAGGGCACCTCCTGTCACATGTGAGCACTGAGCGCCCTCCAGGAGCACAGTGGCGGCGGGGACACCTGCAGCTCACTTGTGTGTGTGCTACTGGGACTTTGATCTTAGCAGGAGGGGAATGTCCTGGTCTCCGTGGCGGGTGGCTTCCTGGTGCAGAGCCTGAGCACAGACTAAAAGTAACAGCCACAGTGTGCTGGGTGGAGGCCCTTGGGGATGCCCGCCTGGTGCTCACTGTGGGCACTAGGCCCTCGGGGATGTGGGCCTGGTGCTCACTGTGGGCAGGTGTCGCTGTCCCTCGCAGGTTGTTCTGAGGTGAGTGGGCAGCACATACACAGCTCAGAGCATGCTGACCAGTGGTCAGTGCTCTGTGAGTGTGAGCTGTTGTGTCCTCTGTGGGTGGTGAGGAGGGAATGCATGGAGAGGGAGCAGCAGGAGACCGCTGACCTCACTCTGGACTGTTCTCTGGTGCAAATCAGAAAGCCCCACATCTGCCTTCTCCCTGCGCCTGGGTGTCCTGCTGAATGTAGGAGAAGTCAATGCAGCTCTCACTTCCTCGGGTGGCCTGGGGCTGTGACTGTGGCTTCAGGACCTACCTCTGCCTCTGCAGAGCCTGGTTCTGTCGTGGCTGCAGTGTCCTCGCGGCCCCACCACACATCACATGGGCAGGTGTTCACGCCTTGCCTGTCCCCCTGCTTTCTCTGTGCTGGGGTTGCTCCCTGTTCTCAGGGCTGCTTGTTGTCCCACAGCTCTGTCCGCACAGGTCTCACGTTCCCTCATTGGTGTGGGAGGTGAGCAGTGGGTGTGAGGCACCGTGTGGACTGTGGACACACGGGCTTTGTCGTCTGTGGGAGGGGAACGGTCTCTGTGCCTCTGTGTGGGGAGCTGGACTGGGAGTGGGACCCAGGCACTATGTGATGACGAGGCTGGTCCTTGTGACACTTGGCATCCTCGCTGTTGATTCCCCGATGCTGAGTGACACAGGAAGCTCCGGGTCTGCATTTGCAGGTGGGAATGTGCTAACTTGCACGGCTTTGCCTCTCTGATGGCTGAGGTCCTGCATCCTGTCTTCATTATTTACTTTTCCTCCTTCCTGTGGCATCAGAGAAACAGCCCAAAATTTAATGAGCAGGCTTACGGTTCCTACCCCTCTTCTTCTCAGCGTGTGCATGTCACCTACAGCTCTGGCCTTTCTCTGCCATGTGACAGCCAGGAGCTCGGGAAACCTGAGTGCACACTGTCCTTCAGCACCTTCTCCCTGGCTGTGACCAGCGAGCCCTTGTGTCTTCATCTGAAGCACCCACCTTGGGGTGTTTTCAGGCTTAAATAGGAAGATGTTCCCATGTTCACTGGAGTCAATGTCACTGCACAGGATCAGCAGGATCTGAGACTTTGTTAGCAATAGAAATCACAGATATTTCCATGTTGTGTTAGTTTAGCCAGATATCTTGAATATAGTTTATAGTTAATCATTATTTTAACACAGTGGTAAAGACTTATTTAATGTGTTAGTAAGAAAGCACATACAGTCAGCCCTCCATATCTGTGGGTTCTGCATCCATGGGTTCAACCCGCCACAGGTCAGAAATATTCAGGGAAAAATGTTTTGTTTTTTAGGCCTCACTGGTAGCACCTCGCTGAAGTACTACCAGTGAGGCCTGCAGTGTTGCATCTGTACTAAACTGCAGACTTTTTCGCCTTGTCATTCCCTAAATAATACGGTGTAACAACTATTTACCCGGCCTTTACACTGCATTACAAATTGTAAGTAAGCTAGAGATGGTTTCCAGTATATGGAAGGATGTGTGTAGGTTACATGTAAACACTGAACCATCTCATACAAGGGACTTGGGCATCCGTGGATTTTGGTGTCTGATGGGCGTACTGGACCAATTCTCCATGGATATTGTGTCACACATTTGCTTCCGTATTTTGATGATTGTCTTCAAAGTGAGCATTTCCTCTGTAATCCCATGTATTTTACTTTAGGTCTTTAAGAATGCTATTCCTCTAAGGCAGTTCCAAGCGGCATGAGATGGCTGAGGGTTCTGGGGCACTTGGGGTGAGGACCCTGTCGCAGTCAGCATTTAGGAGCTCGGACACAGACCGGGAACCCAGTCAGGGACTTTTACTGAGGACGCTGGGTGGTGTTTCTGCCGTGGGGGTGGAGGACCACCCCTTTGGTTTCCCATCTAGAGGCCCCTTCTGCATTTACTAGACTTCTGCAGCCCTCTGTCCAGGCTGGGCTACTCTTAAGAGCAGTGGGGTTTTCCCTTGGTTAAATAACAGATGCTATTATGCCTTTCACTTTTATGCTTTGCCCATTTTAGCAAGAGAATAAAGTCATAGTGGCAGAATCTGGAGTTGTATTAGCATGTTTGGATCACAGGCCCAGCCAGTGTTAGGGAGCACTTCTCTCCGTGCCCCGCGGACCCCAGTCGTCCCTGCAAGGACGCTGGCCCAGGCCAGAGAGAATGCAGGACAAGACCAGACGAGATACTTGGCGTGTCTCTTTCTAATTTTAGCAGAATAAACAGGAAGTGCAAACACCCATCAAATAATTACTTCAACTACCAGCATACCCTGTGCTCTTGTTATTTAAGAGATGGGTCCCTTTACCTCTGGGCCCTAGCCCAGGAATAGAGGTAGGATCCTAATTGAATTTCAGTGGCTCTCTGTCCCTGGTGCTCAGCTGTCCAGCTTGTAGGAGGAGGTTGATAAGTCTTCATTAAAGCACAAGACTTTGGAACAATTAGAGCACTCTGAACTGTTTACTTTTAAACTAACCTAAATATAGCACACTTGCATGTATCTGTTGACTGTTCTCTGGCAATTCTTTGGGTTCCTAGAATGAGGAAGACACATTTGTAAACTTTCTGATTTATCAGAAGTCGCATGATTGGGAGCTGGGGCAAGGGGAGGTGTTTGCTTGTGATTTCATTTAAGAGAGTTTGCAGGAAAAGTAATTAAGGGCTGTTCTTCAAAGTAAAATGTGTAGAATTACTGAGAGTTTGGCTTAGAAATTGGCAGAATCTTAAGGTACCGGGAATATAAATCCTGATTATGATGGCTTTTCTTGAATTCCTCATTAAAGGTAGCTAGAGGTGTGTTTGGTTTTAAGTTGGGGGCTCACTGTGTAGCAGGAAGTCCCTTGGGGTGTCTAACTTCGGAGGCTGCCACCACTGAATTTCTGTATCCCTACTGTTTTAGTCTTCCTGATGCTGCTGCGGCTGTCAAGGCTGTTGAGTTGAGGGCAGGGTGAAGGTATAGGTTTGCTGGATTGGGCTCATCCATGTCCCCACGCCCTGGAATCTGGAGCTTGTTTATGAGACATGTCTGCTTCTTTAATTGCCACTGTGTCCTGGAAGTTTGAGTATTTGGAGAATTTCTTTCTTTCTTTTCTTTTCTTTTTTTTAAATTGAAAAAAGGGCAAAACCTCTCCCACTGCCTCCCGTGGGAACATGCAGAAAACAAAATGCCTGACCTGCAACACCCCCCCTCTCTCCCCAGGAGTGGGAGTGATGGGGAGAGAATGTGCTGATGCAGTTCATGAAAAGGAAAACACAGGCCAGCCACCCACTGTCCACAAGAATCCAGGGCTTGTCCTGAGGGCTGGCCTGCAGGCTGTGGCCAGCGAGGTCCACCTGCGTCCTGGGTCTGCCTCTTCCCCTCCAGCCCACCTTATTCTCTGAGACGTCCAGCAGCATACCTGGTGTAAAAACGGCCAGTTTACACAATGGAATTGGATTCTACTCTTTTCTTATTTTCCAGTCATCTGTACTTGTACGTTTTCAAACCCATAGTATAATTTAGAATTTGGATTCATGCATTTTAAAAACTTAACATCATAACCATGTCCTATGTCATTAAATTCTTTGTAAAACTTTTTGTTTTTAAAAGTCTTTTCTGTTTATAACATATTTGTAAAAGAAAATTCAAACAATGTGGAAACAATGCTACTGTGTGAGGTGATCACTGTTCCATTTTGATGAGTCCCTCTAGACCCATGGTACAGACACAGTCAGTGGGACCTAGTGTCACACATATGGGGTCCTAGCATATGTCCTGTAGAGATTATTTTAACCTGGCGTTATATTTTTTACTTTCTGTACATGGATGTAGATATATATGATCCTTTTAATGAATCCAGTTGTATGAACGATCCAGTTGTATGAATGTAGCAAAATGTAACCAATTATTCATTAATTTATATTTCAACTGTTCCATTTTTTCATTATGAACTGTTGTACATGTTTAGATACTGTCAGGGTAGGTTAGCAGACATGTTTCTGCTGGATTAGAGGGTGTGCACATTTTGAACTAAGACATATATTTCCAGTGGACCTCTCCTCGGGTGAGCTGGGTTAGGAGATGACCTTTGAATTGGATCTTTTCAGAACACATCTTTTGGAGACTACTGCGTGGAAACAGTTGAGCTTTGAACTCATCCTGTTGAATGCTGTAGTGAAGGCGTCTGAGGGTCTGGACTGAGGTGTGGGGTGGGGGCTGCCCTTCTGCTAGGATAGCACCCAGCTTGGGCCACCATGGATCCCTAGAGCCTGGAACCCCCACCGGAAACTGTCCTGTCCCGAACGCCTGGTGTTTCAGGTCCTGTGTTCAGGGAGCTCCTCTGGGCAGCTGAAGTCCCCGAGGGGGCACTGTGCCGCCTAGTGGCTTCCACGGAGGCCGTATTGGTGGCTGAACCAGCCATCTCATTGTTTCTCCTCTGCTGTGGTGGAGTGGCTGTGATGAGGAACACATTTATTCAAGCTGGTTCACAATAAGGATGAGCTCAAGGCTTTTCAGTTTGGTAGGAAATAAAGCCAAGCACGGTCTGGGACTTTCTTTCCATGGTTAAGCCCGTAATCCTGAGCCGAGTGGCTGGCTGTCAGGCCGCCTGTGTTAGCAGGATTTCTCTCTGAAACAGAGAGCCCAGCATACTCCTCAGATCTCGTAACAGCACTGTGTCTGTTTGTCGGGTGGGCTAGGGTTCTGTGAGGGGGATTCTTCGACTCTGGAATGGCTTTGCCTGGGACACTCCGCACCCCACACCCCCAACCTCCTGTGTGCCTGACCGCTGGGATAATGCTCAGAGTGGGGACCCAGGCACCTCTCACAGGAGGTGAACCCCTGGTTCCCACCTGTCCATGCAGGCTGCAAACTGTCATTCCTTCCTGGGCTCACTAAACCTCTCACCCTTAAGCACCATGGCCAGCAGGTAGGCTACTTTCCCTGCTCTCCAAGCGCAGGTTTTACTGGAGGGTTGTGGGGTGTGCAGCAGACCCCTGGAGATGAGCTGATCCCTGCAGGTGGTGCAGAGTCTGGTGGGGACAAGGGGAAAGTTTAAGCAGAGGCTTAAACTGCTCAGCGCCGCCTTCAGTAGGTGTGCCCTTTGGGAGGGACGTGCTGCATCTGGAGAGCCTGGAGTTAAAACCTGGTATAATGTTTTATTAAATGTCAATGAAGACTGGCAGAACGAGAAGTGCCCGCCCCCCTTGGCTTTGGGAAACAGGGGGTTAAATTTGAGCTTTGTGTTTTTTGGCAGGGTGGGGTGGGGGTGGGGGGAGGTGGCCACAGGTGTCAGCACAGAGGTTTTGGCCTCTGGCACCTTCTAAAAGTCCGATCCTTGCTTCATTCCCCTCCGACCCGGATGGTGGTGCCTGGTCAGCCAGCCCTGACTTAGCACCACAACATTCGGAGCCTCTGGTGAGGATGCAGCTCCTAGGCCATCACCACCATGGTCCTGACTGAGAAGCAGTGGACTCCGTGGTCCATTCATGCAAAGTAGTTCCTTATGTAAGGGATGTTACCTGTACCAGTTTGGAGTCCAGAGATAAAAATTTCCATCGTGACCTCTCTTTCCAGCAGCGTAAGCAGGACTGGGATTTCCTCCTGCACAGGGGTGTCTCTTCCTGTTTTTCCCTCTGTCTCTACTTTCCATCCTGTCCTGTGGGAAAGTGACTCAACATGGAGGCTCCACCTGCACCCCGGGTTCTCGTAAATGCTGATGCAGAGAGAGAAAGCTGGGGGACACCCACAGTTGAATTTGCAGCTGTTGACTCCTCAGCTGTTTTGTGGGGGGGTGAGTGCAGGATATGCCCTGAGGTCCTGCCCTGCCACAGCGCAGCCTCCACGGAGCCACGGAGTGCAGATGGCCGGGCTGGGGGTACCTCACCCTGTAAAGGAGGGTGCTAATACCGTAATATTAACTAATTTCTTTATCGTGGCAAAGCACCCATAACAAAATTTACCGCTTGAACCATGGTTAATTGTGTGATTCAGTACTGCTGAGTTCGTTCACACTATTGTGCAAGCACCATCCATCTCCTGAGCTTTTTTGTTTTCCGGCCCGAAACTGTGTAGCAGTAAAATAGTATCTGTTTTGCCGAGTTACCGAGTTACCGTCTAACTCCAAGAAGTAGCTCTGCACCTCCTGTAAGATGTCGGTGGGCACATTTACCACTGATATGTGTCTACAGTCTGGTTAGAGGTTTCAAATCAAAGCACTTAGGAAACAGTGGTCACCTGCGGACGGAGTCATCACATCCCTGCAGAGATACCAGGCTTCCCTACCCCTGTTCCCCATAAACTGACCCTGCGTCTTGGACTTTACATGGCAGGTGGTGAGTCTCAAGTTAAATTACCAGCTCCTCTGGACATGCGAGGGCACCAGCAGAGACTTGGAGGGGTCAGTACGCTAACCTGTCCTCCACCTCCTTGAGACCTCTCTGAGACCTCTCTGAGGTGTCACCCTATGGCACACCCTTTAGTAGCTGACAGCCAGCCCCACAGCCTGGGTAGTTTGCTGTCAGCGGTGTCAGATCTGACCTTCCCAGCCTTGGCTCACCCATGGTGTCATCTTGAGATGCTTGTGTTGTGCTGTGTGTGTTGGGGTGGGAGACCCTGACAATCCCACATGTTCTGCTGGTGCAGCAACAAAGAAGCTGCAGATCTGCCCTCCTCCAAACATTTCCATTTTGCCCCCCAAAGCCAGGTGAGGGGCAACTGGTGACAGTCGAGCTCCCACAGTCCCTTCCTGCAGCTGTTAAGCCAAGAGATTCTGTACTGACAGCGATAAGAATAGTCAGATAGGGAGGCATGGGGTTGGCAACCCTCCTTGCCCAAGGTGATGTGCTGGTGGTGTCTCCTGTCCCCTCCTGTCTAGCTTGTCTTGGTGTCAGTGGGCCCTGTGCAGAGGATACCCTATGGCACACCCTTTAGTACGTCCTGACAGCCAGCCCCACAGGCTGGGTAGTTTGCTGTCAGCGGTGTCAGATCTGACCTTCCCAGCCCTGGCTCACCCATGGTGTGGTCTACAGTTGGGGTGGGCGGTTGGTTGAGGCCTCTCCTGGGCTCCTGCGCAGATGGGCCCCAAATGTCCCCTGCCCATCCCCCACATGACCTCAGTGGAGAGCTCAAGTTTTAGAGGCCACCGAAAAAGAGTGTGTGTTGGTGCTGCTGGCCTTTCAGGAGCACGTGCCCGAGCAGGGGCGCCTCTTGTAGAGTACTGTTACCCAGGGCTTTCTTTTGGAGTAATGAAGTTCAGGTAGTAGGCAGTAGATGTACACAGTCGTGCATGAGCTCAGTGGCAGGCAAGCCAGGAACGACATGATGTCTCAGTCCAGCTGTCTTAGAGCCTGGTCTTGAAGCAGGGTGCTTTCTCCTTCTCTGGAAGGAGGGTCTCATCTCATGGTGATGACTGCAGGGACGCCCAGGAAGCTGTGCCCCTCTAGGGGTCTTCAAGATCTACTGAGTGGGAGACACAGGCCGGGCTCTACCCTAGGGCACTGTGGGGAACTTCCTGGCCTCTGTGCGCAGGAGCAGCAGGTGCAGTGATGGACAGCTGATGTCGGCAGCGTCTTGTGAGGCTCAGAGGACCAGACGCTGGCCCGTTGGCACTTGGTACTGCCCAGCGGCCCTCTGCTTAGGAAGGGCCTGCTGCAGTGTTTGCACTGGACTTGCTGGTAGGCTGGTGGGGGGCCCAGCTGAGGGTGGGCAGGGGCCCTCGCCGAATTGGGAAGGGATGGAACCCCCCTGGCACACCCTGGGCCTCTTTGTGGGGCTCCTTCCATCTCCTTTGGAAGGAAAGAAGACGGTTTGTCTGGTGCACCCGCCACACCAGGGCTGCTGACTGCCGCTGTGTGAGGCGCTGGAGGGTCTGCTCTAAGTAAGGGGCTTTCCTGCCAGCAGTTATTTTTGGCTGTTTGATTATAGTTGTCCTCTCTGGTCACCACTGTAGTGTCCTGTAAATACAGGCTGAGTGAGTCACAGCCCTGGGCTGTGGAGTTGGCTGGGACGTGGACACAGGGACGGCCACGCTCTTCCTGGAAGCGACGGGGCCCCAGAGGCTCTCAGGAGTGTCTCTGGGGAGATGGAGCCGTGCAGGCCTTTGCTCAGACACTGAAGTCACTCGTATCACCCCCTTCGTGAACTGGGGACACATTGCTGCTGAGATCCTGGCGACCCTCCAGCTCCGCCCATGTTTTGGACAAGCTGACTTTTCCTAAGCCCATCACTGGTTCCGCCCCCAGGACAGAGTGACCAGGCCACAGCCCTGACACGGGCTCCCGAGAGGCCATGTGCAGTCTGTCCTGCCTGTGTTCTCGTGGGCACTGGGTGTTCCTGGTTTTGTGCTTAGAATACTTTCGCCTCAGGGTCATGTGGGTTTGGTTTCAAGTTTGGCTAAATAGGAAACAGTGAAAGTCAGTTTACTTTCATTAAAATCAGTTTTAACATCACTTCTTCCTAACCCATTACAAGTTAAACCACCTTCTGAGGACACGATTGGCCATCCACATGGGTTTGTAAGTAGAGACGCTGTGACTTTGCCACCTGTATGCCCAAGGGAATTAATTACTCAGCTCAGCAAAGTGAGTGGGCACCTTCTAGACTTTATTAATCAGGGAAGTTACTGGAAAACACCCAGGCTACACACCTGAGTGCTGGACCCTCTGGGTCATTGTAGACAATATGATTTTCTAATTATACACAAGAAAGAATAGTCTCCTTGTGCCCACAGCAGAACCAGGAGGATCAGAGGAACTGATAAGACACATGCACAGTTTTATGCAGATTCTGAGCTTGACCAGACCCACTGCACCCTCGGAGGCCACCTTGAGCTCCAGGGCAGACAGCTGAGGTGGTTGCCTGCAAATAAGCCTGCATGTCCTCTGGATTTCCCTGCTCCGCCCAGCCTCTGTCTTCCTGCTGAGCCACAGGTAAGCTGTTTTCTGATTCTTGGTTCTGCTTCGTATCCCACGCTCCTCCTCACTGAGCCACCTCAGAGGACTGTGCTGGTGGCCAGCAGGGCCTCTGCCTCAAACCTGTCCCCACAGAGTGAGATGGCAGCACAGCTGAGTGGACGCTGCTTTCAGTGGATACAAGGAGTGGACACAAGCTCCCAGGGCTGCTCGAGGTGAGAGTGTCACTAACGTGGTGAATTCAGAGGGAACAGAGCACGCGTCTCCTTTGGGATCATCGTCTCGGACTTGAGTCAACTCCTACCCATCGTGTCCCCTTAATCTCTGCCCTCTGCAAACGAAGATGATGTTGTTGTCTGATGCTCATCTGACACAGGTGCTATTAGAGCTAATGAAATAACGTGGGCAGATGACCTACAGCTTCTGGAAAGCAAGGTGTGTGTTTGAAGCATCATTGGAGTTGTGATAATTAGCAGGTTCGTCTGCCCCTCGCCTCTCCCTGTGAACTGGAATCAGGGCAGGTGTTTGGATTGCTGCTCCTTCCTTCTGCAAAGCCTGTGTCCTCACCATCGCCACCTCAGAGACCTGCACAGAAGCCAAGACGGAACAATTTGGAATGACTGAAAACTCCAAGTTTGTAACAAAAATGAAAGCAATCCAAAAAGTCAGGAGGAAAAATTGCCTTCAACAAAAACGGAAATGCATCACAAATCAGTTACACTGTGACTCCTGCCATCTCACCAGCCGCCTGCCACCAGCCTGGACTTCCCGAGCAGGGTCTCCAGGAACCGGGGTGGGAGTGGGGCAGCTCCTGTCTCTGCTCTTGCAAGGCACTGGTCCCGGGACACAGGTACTGGTGAGCCTGAAGTAGAGAATGTGAACTTAAGAAGCAAAGCGTGTGCTAGTGTGGTACAGACAAACGCTTTCAGGCTTGAATGCATCGATGTGGATTTTGGCCTAATTGGGGGAAGAAGAATCGATCAAAAGTAGGGAAAAGGCTCGACTCCCATTGACTTCTTCCTAAGAGGTGTTCTGAGTGGTGGCAACCAGAAAACACTATGCCGTTAGGCCTGTGGGACCTAGTATTTAGGGTTGTTCCTCCCAAAGCTGGAGGGAACCATTTTATTTTATTTTAATTAATTAATTAATTAATTTTAATAAAAACCTTGAGATATAATTCACCCATCAGTGTGCAATTTAGTGGATTTTAGGATGGTCACAGAATTGAATGTCCACAGTCAATGTTAGAATGTTTTCTTCACCCCAGAAAGAAACCCTGAGCCTATTAACTTGTCTCTCCCTAGTCCCCAGCAAAACACTAATGTGCTTTCTGTCTCTATGGATTTGCCTATTCTGGGCAGTTCACATAAATAGAATCATGTAATATGTGATGTTTTGTCACCTGGCTTCTCTCACTTAGCATCATGTTCTCAAGATTCATCCATATTGTAGCATGTGTCAGTACTTCATTCCTTTTTCGCGCCTGAATAATATTACATTATATGGAGAGAACACACATGGTTTACCCATTCCTAAGTTGATGGACACTTGGGTTTTTTCCATCTTTTGACTATTGTGGGTAACACCGCTGTGAACATTCTTGTACAAGTTTCTGTGTAGACACACGTGTTCCGTTCAGTTTGACCGTTCCTCCAAATGTTAACAGGGTTGCCATGTGACTCAGCACTTCCGCTCCTAGACACGGTTTTACTTTTTACTTTCCCACCTGGATGCCTTTTATTTCCTTTTCTTGCCTAAGTGCCCTGGCTGGAACCTCCAGTGCAGTGCCAAACAGAAGAGCAGGTGACCCAACAGGAATTCCCAGTTTCCTGCAGCGAAGTAAGCTTTATTCAGTGCAAACAGCTCAATTATGAAGCAGCCCCAGGCGAGGAGGCCCCTCCACAGCCAGACAGCTCTACTCTGCCCTGCCCCGCGCAGCCTCCAGCCCTGGGTGGAAAGGGAAAGGTACCACCTGCGTGGAGGAGCCCCTGCTCCTGGTCTCTGCCTGGCCGGTCAGGTGGGGCCACTCTGATTGGCTGGTGAAGATGCTGGGGGCGGGAAGTAGAAGGCACCGCCCCGAGCGGCTGGGGAAAGCTCGGTCCTATTGGTGGGAATGGGCCCGAGCCCTCCGTGAGGCTGCCGGCGGGCGCTCCGCCCCGCGGCTCCACCGCGCGGTTCGCATGGGCGGCGCCCTGTGGACACGCGGCCGGCCCGGGCCGCTGCGTTTGGGCCCAGGAGGCGCCGTCTCCCAGCCCCGCAGCCCCGGATCTGGGCGTGGGAGCGGTCAGTCTCCCGGCTGAGCACGCGCTCGCGGCCTCTCTGAAGCCGCCGCCCAGGCTGGAGATGTAGCCTTTGTTTCCGACGGCAGGACAGTGCGTTGGGGAGGGGCCCTCTTGATTTCATCCTGTCTTGGAAATAGAAAGGATCAGAGGAAATAGAGCTGCCTGCCCGCGAACGTGTTATAGGAGGAAGGTCCCCACAAGCAGCAGCTACGGTGCTTCCAGCCGCCCCCGCGCTCACCGCGCGCGTCGCGTTGGGATGAAGTCTGGCTGTGTCTGTCCGTGCGGTTTCCTCGTGTCCCCTGTGCACTTGCCCACGTGAGGCCGTCTGAGTTGATTTCCTGACTCGGGGAGTTTAAACTTCATACCGCAGCTTTATTTAGAGGGTTCATTGTATTGCATTTTTGTTTAAAAGTTGTATAAAATGTTGTTACGGCTGGTTTTGGAATAGAGAGACCACTGAATGTTTTGCTACAGTCACGTCTTCGTGGTCTGGGACGCAGTGGAGTGCTGCGGCCAAAGGAATGCATGCGCAGAAACAAAGGCGGCTTCTCCAGCCCCAGCGAGAAGTGCTTGCTATTCATAGCACAGAGACGGAGACGAGGAACCGGATTCCTCACCAGACTTGCCTGGTGCTCGGGCGCGTGAGGCTGGCTCAGCTCTGAGTGGGGGTGAGCGGGTCCCACCCTGCCTGGCTGGGGCCAGCCTGCGCCCTCAGGGCTGCTGGGAGTTTTCTGACTGTAAAATAAAGGGCGGGGAATGATGCTGGCAGTTTTTGTCCTTGGGTTTTTCAGTTTTATTTTTCAGAAGCAGCACTGGCAAGAGCAGCATACTTTTCCACTGTGACTGTTATGTGCCCGCCCCCCCAAGTCTGCTCATTCATGGCCTGTTTCACAGAAATCGGCTGTCACCCTCTTTCACATGGCCAGTGCCCCTTTCTTCCTCAGTTTCCCTCTAGATTCCTCCTTCAGACAGGGCGCTCACAGGGTGGGCTGGGATGCAGTGTCCGAGGAAGGACACCTGGGCCCCCTGACAGCCTGCACAGACTGCCCTCCCCCCACCGGCCCCTCTGGGAGGCCAGGATGCATGAGGCAGGGGGAAGGCTGAAGCAGGGACCTCTGCCATTAGATAAGGCGCCTTAGCTTTTTGGCACCCGTCAGCTTCAGCCAAACATCCAGCCCTGCACCCAGAACTAGAAAATAAAACTGTGACATTGTATTACAGAGTTGTCCATGGATGTTTGTCCTGCCCAAATAATAACTACTTTGTAAAGCAATTAATCCAAGCATTGGTGAGCTGTGTGTGTGCGCGATGTCCGAGCCTCTGCTGGTGCACACCGGACTTTGAGCCATTTGCCGCCTCCTACATGGTTTCTGGGTAATTGAAGGAAGTGTTGGACTAGCACCTTTTTTGCCCCCATGAAAGCTGTCTTTATGCAGTTTGTGTTTGTTCTCAGAGACTTTGGCCAAAAACATTACCTTAAAATTAATTTTTAGTGTGTATTTTCAGCAGTATTGGAAATAAACTCAGAGCTGAGGTGTGGACACCTGGAGATGGATCCCTCAAGCCGTTAACAAGGACAGGGGAGTGTGTTTAGTGTCCATGGAAGCTAATAGTTTTCAGTGCAGTTCCAGAGTCTAGACTTGGACAGAGCCTGTTCCTCCAGCCGTCACAACTCACCTGCTGTGTGTCTGCCTCTCCGAGGACAAGGGAATGGGGAAAAGCAGGGCTGGGGCGGGGGTGGGGTGGTGGTGCTATTTTTCTGAGCCCCTTAGCAACAGCAGCCGAGGTGGCCCAGGTGTTTCAGGAGAGGAACATAGTAGTACAAGTCAAAGGTTACATCATGTTGTGGTGCAGGAGGACCTTGAGTGCCCGGGTGACCCCTGATTCCATTCTCAGGTTTCCTGCTAACAAGGGGGAGGGGTGGAGTCAGATACAGGTATGTGGGAGCTCCATGTGGGCTGCCACATGCTGTGGTCCTGGGGTCCTGTTGCGGTGTAGGTCTGGGTGGGCTGGGATTCCGCCATCCAGCTCAGGGGGACAGCTCCATGGTCCCATCTGCCTAGCAAGGCCCTACAGCAGCTCACACAGGAAGGGACAAGGTAGTGTCAAGAGGGCCTGAGCGGCAGGCAGCCCCTGCCGAGCAGAGTGAGAAGCGAGGCCAGGCCTCCTCTCAGCACCCACGGGGCCCAGCCTGCAGCGGGGCCCAGGGTGCCCAGGGCCTGGCACCATGTGAGGGACGCTAGGGAAGGAGGGTCACTATTCCAGGCATCACTACTCCAGGACATGGGATTCCACGTCCCCACTCAGAGGTGCTGGGCTGTACCTACCCCACCCACGACCTCCACTGTCTCTCTCCTGTGACCCTGTTTTCCCTTGACGATGGCTCGTTAGTTTCAGGCCAGCCTTAGGACCACAGACTCTGCAGGGCTCCTGCCTACTGGAAACTTGCATAGTGCTGTTCTCCCCACAGCACTACGGGCAGTTTGGGTGAGTGATTCTTTACCAAGGGGCATCCTGAGCATTGTGGGGTGTTTACCTCTGGCCCCACCCACGTGATGCTAGGAGCATCCCCAGTCTGTAAACCACAAACATTTTCACCATCACCACGTGTCCCTGGGGCCAGTCATGGCTAGTCCCTGGGCTTGCAGGCTGGAGGTTGGTCCCAGGGTCTTGGGCAAGTGATAGCAGGAGCTGGGCCAGACCCACTTCTTAAATCACTCTGAGCACCTGTCACTGGTGTGACAGAGACGAGTAAGTTTAAAATTGCAATGGTCCTTCTGGAAGCTCTGAGGGTAGTGCAGGCCCTAGCCATCGGGTGGCTCCCAGCTCTGCTGTAGTTAACATCACAGGGACTGGGAAGAACAGGGACACTGTGTACTGGGCCACATCCTCGGGCTGGTCTGATCAGTTCAGGGAGTGCCCAGGGCAGCCGGGCACAGGCTGTGGTTCAGGTGGGTGCCCTCGCTCTCAGCACTGCTGGGAGCCGTGCAGGGGGAGTTGCTCCCCAGAAACGGAGCGAGTGCTGCACTGTGGGCCTTGCTGCCTGTCCCTGCCTACAGTCACCCAGCTTCACTGTCCACACCCTGCCCCAGCCTCTGGTTAGTGGGGCTGCCAGGACTCTGCCGTCCAGAGCAGACAGAGCTCAAGGCCCTCACTATACCCAGCAGGCCAGTCTTCCTGTCCTTCATCTGGGGACTCATAGTGATCTGCAGCCCCCCTCTGCAGCACACTGGACTTTTATTGCAGCCAGAGACACAGTGGGCACTCCAGTTAGACCTCTGCCTCCGGATCAGGCAGCTATGTAGGGCACAGTGAGCCTGCAAGGCTGGGGCATGGCTGAACCCACAGCCGTAGGGATCCTGGCTCTTAGCTGCTGATTCTACCAAAACCTCATAGAGCCCTGACTCTTAGCTGCAGAGTATACCAGAACCATCACAGAACCCCAGTCCCTAATATTGGTTGTACCAGGACCATCACAGAACCTTACTGTTGGAATCTTGTTGTACCAGGATCATCACAGAGCCCCACTCTCAGCTGCTAGTGGTACCAGGACATGGCCCTGTAAGGAAAGGAATGTTTTCCTCATGGGTGGAGTGGGCAGGAGGCGTGTTGCTGCACTTTGGGGCATGCCAGCCTCGTTGCAGGTGATTTCACCCTGCCCTGGCCTCACTCTGTGTCTGAGGCTGCTTCACTGAGACACACCTGAGTGATTTCAGCTCCTGGGATTACTGAGTAAAAGTGTTCCCCTCTGGCTAAAAAATGTGACTGCAGGCATCCTCTCAGCCCTCCCCTTACAGGCGAGGGGGCCACGCCCTGTGGGCCTGGCCGTGGGCACAGTGCCTGGAGGTTTGGCGAGAAGTCCTACCCTTTGTGGCTCTTGCAAAACTGTAGGAAATTGGAGGGTTAGCTCTCTTGCTCCATGGACTTGCATGTTACTCATCCACTGTCTTTTCAGGTTGGCCCCTCCCCTTCCCACTGGCACTGCTTCCAGGTCGAGGTGCAGATGAAATGAAACCTTGGGCTGCATTGGAGTCCACATGGTCCTGTATGTGGGAGGACAGGGTGGGCTTAGGGAAGGACAATCAGGGAAGTCAGGGCAGCTCCAGGTGCCCCTGAAACGGTGTCTTCCCACCCTGTCGTCTTTGGTTCACATTCCTTCTGAGCAGCAGAGAACAGCCGGCCCCCAGCAGCCCCCACGTCCCCCTCACCAGGGTTGTCTCCCTCCACTTGCATTTGTTGACTTTGGTTTTCAGCGCCTGTGTTGTGGAGATACTCTCCTTGGTTTCCTAAAAGGACCATGATAGGAGGGTTGTGCTGAAGGTGATGTGCCTTCAAACTCAGTGCTCCACCCTCTAGTCCCTTGAGAATCGCTGTCCTGAGGTGGGCCAGCCCTAGAGGGACCATGGCCCATGACCAGAGAGTGTGCAGTGCGGGGCCCGCCAGCCCGCAGGACACGTGAGGAATTCTGGGAGCTCCCTGTAGGCTCTCTGTGCCTGTGCTCATCTCTGCATCCCAGAGAACAGAAGGCTGTGGAGAAGTCTTCCTGCCTGAGTGCAGCCAGTGGGAGTTCCAAGGCTGGGAAGCTGGAGCCTTGGAGCTGTGCTCATAGCCTCAGCGAGCTCAGGGAGGACTTGGCCTCAAAGTCACAAAGTTTGTAAGTGCCTCAGCCAGAGGCAGAAGTTTCTGCCCTTGTCCCCAGTGGGCAAGGGAACCACCCTTTGCTGGGGTGGGGTTTTTATTGAGATTTTCTTTTAGAAGATTACAGTTGTCAGAAATAATCCACAGATCCCTGTGCATTTGCCGTTTCCCCCAATGGTGACGTACAACAAAGCTGTTGCAGGACGTCACACATTGGTACACTCTGCCCACCTTGTCAGATTTCCCACCATTCCTCAGGACTGTGGGCTCATGTGGTTTTTTTTAGGAACAGAGCACAGCACTCTATCTGGTAAAATTGAACACAAAATAGTCACTGCTTCCCCTCTTTGGCAGCATGCGCTGTTTCACGGGACTGCAATCTATCCCGTGTGTTTCCTCTGGTTTTAGGGCTGGGGAAGGGCTACTTACCTGAGCAGTCTTGCCTGTGACCCGGCCTCCTGAGTGCCTCCCGGGGTGCCCATGGCTGGGCTACCTTCTTTAGGGCCTTGCAGCAGCAGAGACCTGGAAGGCTGGCCGCGTAAGTGCTGAGCCCTCCTCCAGGCTGAGGCCCATGGAGCTGAGATCCCATAGCAGCTGCTGGTTTGGTGTTTGGGGTGGCTTTATTTTCAGTTTTGAAGAGAGTAGGAAATACACATTATAAGTAGGGTGACTGGTTCTGGAAAATACATTCTAAGTTTAAACTTAATATATGGGCACATCCATCAGTCTTTTCTCAGTGTGTTGAACTTTTCCAGGTGGAGAAATTAGGAAAATCTTGGTTGAAAGGCACATATGCACGTACTTTAAGACTGGCCAAGTATCTGCTTGGGTTTATGTTGTCACCTGTCCCTGTATCCGCTATTCCCTCCTCTTTCACATATTCCTGTTACCAGTACTTTCCAGTTAAAACGCGAATTCTGATAGTTTTGAGAAGTGTCCTTTAGCTCCCCTCCATCCCCTTTGATCTCCTCCCAACTTTCTCTCTTTGTCATGACTTCTCCCCTCCTCCACCCTGGGCCAGTCCTTACTACAGACCCTGGGCGTGAATCAACAAGCCTCTCCTCTCCTTCCAACACGCCTCCTCCAGGAAGTCTCTCGGGATTTATTGTCCTCTGAACAGAATGTCATTACAGTGGGTTGCTGGGGCTGGTGGGCAGTTGGAGTCACTGGAGTTAGAGAAGCCTGCAGAGCCTTCACTGAAGGAGGCCTGAGAATGTCTTGTCCTGTATGTTGACCCACAGCCCAGCAGCCCCACTCCAGAGAGAGCCCATCAGAAGCATAGTGTGCCCTTGACGGCTGTCACAGCTGGGAGCCCTGTCCTGACACGGAAAGTGAAGAGGTGGCTGTAACAGCAAGTGCAGTACAGGGCACTGAGTTGTGCCCACAATCTACATGGGGAAGCCCTAACACCAGTGTGAGGGTCTTTAGGGGGTATTTAAGGTTGAAAGAGATCTAACAGGGCTGTGTCCTCAGAGGAAGAGAAAGAGCCCGTCTCACTGGCTATCACAGTGAAGACACAGCCACCTGCAGCCAGGGGGAGGCCTCGCCCAGCCCCAGCACCTGATGCCCTGAGAGCAGCCTCCAGCCTCCAGAACTGCAAGAGGTGAATGTCTGTTGTTAAAACCACCCATCTCTGCTGTTCTGTTATAGCAGCTGGAGGTAACCTTGTATGTCCCCAATTCTGCAACAAAACAGTTATTAAACAGTTATTCTTTTTGTATCTGTATGGGATGTTTTGATGGCTAATTTCATGTGCCAACTTGACTGGCCTGACGGGTGCCCAGATGGCTGTCGCGACATGACTTCTAGGTGTGCGGGAGGCTGTTTTCAGGAGAGTTAGCATTTCAGCCAGCAGACAGAGTACACCCGACGTTGGGCCGCATCCAGTCTGTCGAGGGCCTGCACGGAACACACAGGTGAGGGGGGATCCTCTCTTTCCTTGAGCTGCGCGTCTGGTCCTCCAGCCTTTGGACATCGAAGCTTCTGGCTCTCCAGCTTGCATGCGGCAGATCTGGGGACTCGGGCTGCATAACTGCCTGAGTTGGTTCCCGTGACAAATCTGTTGTATTCATCTGTGTATCTCCCGTTGGTTCTGTGTCTGTGGAGAACCCTGACTGACACATGTGTTTTGGTTGCGCTAAACAGTGTGGGGAAGTGTGCACTAGACTGTTACTCGGAAGGGACAGGTTATTGGGGCATTTTCTTTCTGTTTTGCTTGTTTAAACCATTTGATCCGATCTCTTTACATTCTGCTCCCAACACATGGATTTGAGCGCTTTCTTTGTATGTTGTGGAGATGAGTGACAAGTGAACAAAGGTGATGTGAGTTTTCCAGTGACAACTTCATTTTAACAGAGAAGCACATGCCTCTTGAGGTTTTCCTCCTGCATCCAGCACAATGCAGTAGCTGCTGCACCTGGTAGTCCTGTTACCCAGCACTAGTGGCCTCTGGCCTCAGTTTCCTCATCTGTTGAAGGAAGGTGTCATTGGCCTCAAGGACTGGGAGGGCCAAGAGGAAGGGGGTGGGAAGTTCTGATCTGGGCCCAGCTTCCAGCAGGGGTGTGCTCAGCTGACTTGGGCTCTCGAGGCTCAGGAAAGTCCCCTGGGAGTAGCTGCTGGGCCTGTGTCTGCCCCTTATCTGTGGACCTGGGGGGATGCTGGGCTGGAAGGGTGTGTCCTGGAATGCTGCTAAGCACCCAGAGCAGTCAGAGTTGACTTTATTCTTACTTTGAGGGGCTTTCAGGAAGGATTGTTGTTTGAAGAAACTTTTAACAGAAAACCTGAAGATAGGTCTGTGCCTTCTCCTCCTCTTGCAGGTGGTGTCTGCCCAGGGTCAGCCACCCTGCCCAGCAGGTGCCACTTCTGTGGGCGTGTGTGGTGGCATCTTTTCTTCTCCGTGACAGACTCCTAACCCAGAGCAACATACTTCTAGGCGTGTATCCCGCTCGTACGAAGTTGGGGAAACTGGTAGCTGAACTTGATGGGACTTAATTTTTTAAATTAGGACTGTCCTCACTGAGCGCTTGGTTTGTTCATTTTTACATCACGCTGGTTCCGGGCTACATCTCCTAATGCCTGCTATTTTGGGCAGGGCCGCTTGTCCAGGGCAGACAGGAGGATCTCATGAGACCAGACCCCAAGCACAGGGTGTTATGTTTTTGTTTTTTTTTTAAAACCAGGCCACAGCTACTTTTGTTTGTTACTTTACTTAGAAATGCACAGGGACATGACCTTGGATTAGGGGATGGTTTCCTAAATATAACACTGAAAGCACAGGAATTGAAAGAAAATCTAGGTAAATTGGTTTTCATCAAAATTTAAAACTTTTGGGTGTCAAAAGACACTTAAATAAAATGAAAAGACAACCCAGAGTATAGAAAAAGTTTCAAGTCATATATAAGAACTTACATCTAGAATATATAAAAAAGCACTCATAGCACAACTGAAAATGGGCAAAGGACATGAATAGATAGTCCTCCCAAGCGATACACAAATGGCCAATATGCACATGAAAACATGAAATACAGATGAAAACAAATGTTGAGGCTGTGAGAACTCGGACCCTCAGACACTGCTGGTGGGGATACCTGAGACAGACAGACAGCTACCATGGGCCCAGCAGTTCCAGTGCTGTGTATCTACCCAACAGAAAGGAACACACACAAACCTTGTTCGCGGATTTTCATAGCAGCGTTATTTACAATAGACAAAAAGTGGAAACACCTCACGTGTCCATCAGGAATATGTGATAAACAGAATGTGTCCATCTACATGATGGAAACTATTCGGCCATAAAGAGGAATGAAGTGCTGATAGATGCTGCAACATGAACCTTAAAAATACTGTGCTAAGTGAAAGAAGTCAGACACAAAAGGCCACAGTGTACGATTCCACTTCTATGAATTGTCCATAATTGCAGATCTAGAGAGAAAGCGATCAGTATTTGCTCAGGGCTAGAGTGAGGTGAGCATTTAGAAGTACATGGCCTGAGCCGTGTGATCGCCGCCCCAGCCAAGTCCTTGATTCGGGAGTGGGCTGAGTCAGTTCGGGGGACCACAGGGAGATGTCTGCAGAGGGCTCAGGATGGAGCACCTGCCCTCAGGTCAGGAAAGGACAGATGAATGGTTAGGTGATCTGCCCAGCCCTGCAGTTTTCAGCTAAGAGCTGCTTATTACACATTCCCTTTGTCCTTGGAGCTGTACTAGAGGTCCCAGTGGACTTGCTACCCTATGTTGTATCTGCATTCAGTTTGAGTCATTTCATAAAAACGCTCATTAGACTTTCTTTGAATCTGGAACCATTCCTGATGAAAGCAACCACGGTGCAGATACTTGGAGCACATGTAGTCACTTCCTGCGATGCATGGGCCCGTGTGCGCAGTGAGACATCCCATGAAGACACCTCCAGACTCAGGGGCAGCACACCTGAAGGGACTATGCTTGTGAAAGACGGGAGAACCTGACCAGCCTGCCTCCTCAGAGTGCCATCCTGATCTCACACCGACATCCCCAAAGAACAGTGCCCTCCATCCCACAGATACGAGGAGCTGGGTGAGGAGGCTGCATGGCCCTCTGGGAGTTCGTTGTGAGCACTGCACCTTTTGGGGCCTCAGGAGCCTATAGAGTAAGGAGACAGCTTAAGGCTTCAAGACAAAGTTTGGGGAGAGAACTGCTGGGAGTCTTGCATTCCTTTATGGCACATGTTGTTTTCTGACTTCCGTGGCAGACTCGATAGTGTTGACATCGCTGGAGTCGGTGAGAGTGAAGTCTTGTCCTGACCTGCTTCGATCCAGTTGAGCAGTCCTTCCAGAAGGTTGGCGTGTGTCTGCGTGTTCGCTCAGGTGTAGGAAGGGGAGCTGTGTGGTCTGCCTGCCCTGGACAAGCTGAGACTAGAGCAGACGTTCGCAGCGGCTGTGTTGAAGGCTGATTCTAGTCTCTGGTGGGAGCGCTCAGGTCCCATGCGGTTTGCATCACAGACCGTGGCAAACAGCCCCCCTTTTTATTTCTAGAATTCCCTTGCTTTGAAGCCAGCAGCCATTTACGTGCTCACTTCCTGTGGTACTTGGCCTCGATGATTCTCCCAGGTGACCAGGTGGGATGGGCTCCCTGCCTCTCATCTTGTGACCTTGATGCCAAGTTTGGCTGATTAGGAAGCTCTTCTCTTCCTGATGCTGTGAAGTCTGTTAGCTGCTCCTGGGAGGAGAGGATGGGTATGGTCAGCGGCAGGGCCAGCCTGTCAGGTGGAAGCGGATGCCTGTGACGCCCTCTCCTCCCACAGCCGCCCTTTGGACTGATCGGGTTCTCTGCCCTGCGCTGCCATTTCTGCTCCAAGAATCAAGTGTGTGGGTGGAGCACCTGCCCCCTGCCCTGCGCACCCTGACACTGAGGAGGGTGCCATGCCCACGGTTTGCCACCCTTCTGCACAAAGGCTGGCTCTCTGTCATTTCTGCTGAGTCTCTGCTCCGAGCCACTCCTTTGTGGTCTGACAGTTGCTGTGTGTGCACGACCACGCCTGTAATTGCACGTTTTAGCTCTGTGGATGGTGCTTTCTCCTGTTTGTTTTCATGTTGTCACTGAGATGCCTGGTTGAGTGAGACATATGACCATGGCTGTGGTCATGTCATATGACACCAAGAGTCCCTGCGACATTCTCATTGGCTGACCCAGCAATTCCACAGTCAGAGCTGGTCGCAGCCCGCCTGAGATTCGCACAGCAGCCTTACTGCCGTTTGTAAGATTAAAAAGAAAAATCAAAGCAAAAGTGCAGCTGCAAGGTTGAAGTTAAATAAATTCAGGCAGGTCCATCTATTGGGATCTCATGAGTCTTTAAAAGTATCGTAGAGCAGAATGATTTCTGAGCAAATGTTGGTGGGAAAAGCTGGGTTATCAGAGGTGTCTCGTCCTGGGCCTTCCGTGGTTCCGATGGTGCATGGCCATCTTACTCTCGTTTGCTGGACTTGCTTGGCTGGTGTGTCTTTTAGGAATTGATCCCTAGGGGAAGCTCCCACTGTGAGAGGGCAAGTCAGCATCCATCAGGTTGCCGGTCAGCTGGTCCTAGGACGCTGTGACATTTTAGGTTTTCAAAGTGAAGATGATTCTAAGAAGCACTTTTTCACAGGGGAGTTCCCTTGTGTCATGTGAGCCTGAGTGAGGACATGGACCTGTGGTGCCATGCTCTACACGGGCTGGCTTCTGTTTCTCCTGCTGCTGATGTTGGAAATAGAGAAGAAAATATCATTTAATTGGAGTGGAGGTGGGAAACAGGATGGGGAGAGGGTGGGTGGACATTTGCCTAAACAATAGGTACCTGTCCAAATTGTTTACTTTGTGAAAAAACAAGATGTAAAGAGTGCTTGATAGAGAAGTTGTGACGATTTTGCTCTTGTAAAAAGCTATTTTAGGAACCAAAGTTTGAATATTAGGAATGAGACGTTCTTTAGAAGAAATTTTGTTTTTAGGAAAGTTGGGAATTTTTGACGAGTACAGTGCACACGCAGGGCTCCTGTGTAGACAGCGGCAGGTGAGCTGTGTGTGCAGCGCTGGTGATGCAGCCCAGGTGCTGCTAGTTCAGGTTGACCTGTCACTTCCTTCCTGGCACCTCCCGCCCTGGGTGGACCAGGAGGGCACCGTGCACCTTCACACCTTCACACTTTCATCCGGAGTCCGAGTAGCTGACCCCACCCATCATCACGGTAGAACAGCTGGAGTCATGGTCACTGTCCCTCCTCCTCACCAGGCTGTCCACCTGTCACCACCTCTGAGGCACCTACTCTGACAGATGCCTAGACTTGTTCACCTTTCAGTTTAAGAAACTCTTTTCCAACTTAGAAAATGTTAGTAGTCAATGTTACTGCCTCAACTAAGAAAACTGTTGGGGGGTTGAAGTTGTCCCCTGGCTCTGCATTTCAGCCCACCTTGCTCTGTTGCAAGGTCAGGGAGAAGCATCAGTCCACTTACAAAGCAGCACCTCAAAAGTCCCCTGAGCACACTTGTCTTGGGTCCTCTCCCACTGAGTTTCCCAGACTAGCCAGGAGGACACAAGATTCCCAGCAGACTAGGGTCCCAGTAGTAGCTGTCTTTTCTGTGTTATGATTGACTATGTCTTTTACTGAAACAGCAAGCGCCCAGCACGGCAACACTTTGGGCTAGCTTCCCATTTGCTATGACTCCCTTGGACGTTTAGTTCGATGAATCAGGGTTGCTGGACACATAGGAATGATCATTTTATGATGAAGTCCAGATGTTAGGGGCCCCAGTGTGTTGGGCCTTCCAGTGGTTGCATTCGTGGGGTCCCTAAAGAAGGGAGGCACGAGGTGTGGACGAGGGACTGAGCTCCAGCCCCACCTCCTCTTATCCTCCAGTCTCCGCACCTCAGGGATGGACAAGGGTGACAGGCAGCAGGAACAAAGCTCACGTCCCTGCTGTGCACATGGCTGTGGCACCGTTGGGCCTGGGCTGTCAGCCCCAGCACCTGGGCACCTGGTCTGCTGGGCTTGTGTTGCTTTGACCCCCGAGAAACTGGAGACATGCTTTATAAACCACAAGTGATCTGTAGCTGTAAGAACAGGCTAAAATCCACAAGTGTCTCCCTCACTTTTCTGATAGTCTCTACTTGAGGCCATTTAGTGGAAAACTGAAAATACTGTTTTCAAATAATAAGCTTCTACCAAGCAGTTGCATGTTTTCTTATGTTGGAAGGGAGGTTCTGGGGTCATGCCGAGACGGGAGGTTGACATTAATTGCTTACAATAAACTGCTGAAGTCATGAGATTCTAATGGACAGGGAGGTGTGTGTACGTATGTGCATTTAGTCTGATAACTGCCAACATTCAGCTTCAAATATTTATCTGGTACAGGTAGAATATTTTACCCTTTAAAACAGATTAACTGTCTTTGTGTTGAAAACTACAGTGTATAAATAACATGTGGGTCAAAGAAGAGTTTCAAAATCAAAATTGTGTACCAAAAAGTCAGGTTGATAGGATGATTGAGGAGCTCAGACTGCTACCTCCATGCAGATATAGTTGCTGGATGGAGTTAGTATTTTGAGCAAAAAAAAAGGTAGCATAGCATTTAAAAGTAAGGGCTGGTTTTGATTATAGTTACATTCTGACTTATAATTAGGCAAATATCAGAAATCACTAATATTTCCGTGTGCGAATTGGTAGAAAGTAAGGACATGGGAGACTCCGCTGTTTCCCTGACCTGCTTTGTCATCCTAGGCCGAGAGTGCCAGCCTGGGGGCTCTGATCATTCACCCGCCCACACGGCTCCCCGGCCTTCCTGCCAGCTTTCTGCCCTTCTCAAAAAAATCTAATTCCAGATGTTCCCACCAGGACGAGGAGTCCTGATGTCCCACAGGACGTGGGCCGCTGAGATCAGCAGCTGACGCCCCCAGACTGTGCTGCCTCGTTGGCACAATGAAGTGGGGTTTCCTGGGACATGGGGCCAGGACTCCCGTTGAGAGACACTCACTGGCTTCATTTGGGGCTGGACGGAGCAGGAACACAGTCATTGGTGTGGTAGCTGGCACATGGTCTTCACCAACCTGTCCATTAGCCTTGGGGAGCCAGGCTGTGTGTCAGGTAGCATTGTGGGTGTCTCTGCCTTCATTTCAGAAGGAAAAATACAAAGCAAGTGCCACAACCTTTGTTTACAGGCCCAGATGGGGACAAAGTGGTAGGTTTGTCACTCTGGAAATAAGTGGAAATGATAAATGACAGTACGTTCTGGCAACTTCCTAGAGGTTAGCAATTCAGCACCACTTACAAGCGAGTATTAAAATGGGCAGTTGGCTGGGATTGTATGTTGTTGTCAAATGGGCACCTGAGGCTCCGTGGTATTTCTTCCTCTCTGAGGGTCCGAGGCGGCCCCGGACCCGATGGTGAGCCCTGCTCTGGACACGACACTCAGGCAGGACAGCAGGGAAGAGCAGTGTGGACCCCACAGAAACACTGAGATGGAAGTGGTAAGCTGTGGCCCTTTAGACAAGAAGAGAACGTGTCATGGAGGGAGTTCCCTTGAAGTTGAAGGATCTGGATTCCAGGAAAGGGACCAGGTACGCCTGCAGTGGTTTGGACTTGGTGTTGTAGCGTGTGAGGCAGGTGGAAGACAGGCCCCCGCAGAGCTGGGTACGGGGGCAGCAGAGATGGGACATGGCCCAGGACCCCAGCTCTGGCCCCGTCCCATTGCAGCAGAACAACCCAGCTGTCAGCTTCGTTGATTTTCTCTGGTCTTTTTCAGTTTTATTGAGTCACTGTTTATCTTTACAGTTTCCTTCCTCTGTTTCTCTTGGGCTCATTTTGCTCGTTTTCTAGGTTTCTAAGGTCAGGGCCTAGATTACTGACTTGACTTTCCCTCTCCTCTGATGTGTTGCACCCCCCCCCTCCCCCCAGTGCCTGTCAGCTCAGCTCCCTTGGCCACGGTTCGTGTCCATCCAGGTGAGTGTGGTTTCTTCCTTGGAGCCTTCCTTTGGGCTCAGATTATTTACAAGTGTGCAGATTATTTCCTGAGTGTTTGGAGATTTCCCTGTGGTCTCTCGGGTATTGATTTTAGGTTGATCTCATGATTCACAAGCATGCTCTCAGAACACACTGGGTGTGATTTCAGTTTTTAAGGATTTGTTGAGCTGTGTGTGGCCCAGGATATGGTCTCTCATGTCTACATTCCACAGGCACTCGAATGCGTGTCCCACTGTTGTTGGCTGTTCTGACGTGTCTGCTGGGTCCTTTTGGTTGACTACTGTCGAGTGTGTTGCTGATTCTCTGCAAACTTGTTCTGTGAGTTTTTGAGAGGAGGGTCGGCATCTCCAACTGCAACCGTGGGTCTGTTTCTCTTTTCAGCTCTTCAGGGCTTTGCTTGTCTTTTTAGTTTGTTAGTTTTGCTTCACATAACTTGCACATTGTTCTGATAATGTCGTGGGTTAGGTTTTGTCGCTGTGTGTCCCTCCCTGTCCCTGTTCCTCTCAGCCCCTTTGCCTGAAGTCTAGTTTATCTGACGTCAGTGGAGCGCCTCATGCTTTCCTTTAGTTAATGTTTGTGTGGCTCTGTCTTTGTCTGTCCTATTACTATTAACCAGCCTCTGTCACTCCATTTGGCTCATCCTTATAGCTACAGGGAGGTGAGTCCTGTGGAACCAAGGCAGGATGCCCCACCCTCTCTGTTGCCATCAAGTCCAGAACATACTCTTCTTACAGAGTTTTCCAAACAGTGTCATTTAAAATTATGTCTGGGTCTCTCTCTTCTAGTAGCTTCATGGTTTCTTCAGGACAGATTATCTCTAACTCATCTCTGTGTCGCTAAAGTCACAGGGCCTGACACCAGTAGGAGCTCAGTGAGCATGTGCTGAGCACAGAGGCTGTGTGCTGGCCGGGAACAGACCCTGGTCAGTCTTCAGCATTGGAAATCAAGGGAATGAAAGCACAGGTAGCCATAGTGTGCCCCGTGAATGTGTGGAAAGGTCCCGATAGATCCACCCATTGGGGGCACATCTGCAGAGCAGAGCAGAGCAGAGCAGAGCAGAGCAGAATATGTTCATATGTTACCAGTATAATTTTAAAAAAATCACCTTATTTCAGAAGTCCTTCTGGACCTTGTGATATCAGCGTGGAATACAAAATGGTAATTTGCTCTGCCAGTGTGGCTCAGTTGGTTAGAGCATCATCCCATACACCAAAAGGTCTCAGGTTCAATTCCCAGTCAGGGACATACCCAGGTTGTATGTCCAGTCCCCTGTTGGGTGTGTACGGAGGGCAACTAGTCGCTGTTGCTCTCCTTCATCTATGATTTTCCCTTTTCCCCGCTCCCTTCCTCTCTCTCTTAAATCAATAAGAACACATCCTTGGGTGAGAACTAAAAAGAGATGATAATGTAGTTGACGGTGTAATAAATTCATCGATCAATCAGCTGAAGGCTGGTATAGGATCCTGGCTCCAAGGACAGGGTCCTCCTCACGCCCAGGTGTCCTGGCTTTCAGCTTGTGCCTGGATGAGGGCTTGTCAGTGGCCTCGGCTTCACGCTGCCTGAATTTCTGTTTTGCACATGGAATTTATTTTGTCTGTGAAGTCCTTTCTGGAGCTGTGACCAGTGTTCTGCAGTCCCCAGGAGAAACCTCAGGTGGTGAGCCTGCTCACTGAAGTGCAAAACCCAGCTGCCCGTGGGTCTTTTTGTATCACAGATCTGAGCAGGACAGATGTGGACCCCGGGGAGGGCATGTGCTAGGTTCCTGCAAAGTAAGGGAAGTATTAATACCTTTCTGGAGGGAACTGACCCAGGAGAAATTTCCTTGTTTATATGAATTCGAGGGCATTCTCTTGGCAGTTCCCATGATTATTCTCAAATCACTCCTCCCATTTTTTCTTTTCTCTTACCCAACTTTCCCATTCATGCTTTCTGTGGTGGTTTATTTCTTTTCAATCGATCAATCTCTTGTCTCACAGACTCATGAATGAGGAAATGCCAGTGTTGATACACAGACTGTTTTGTGGGTGCCCGTGAGCTGTTCTCGCGATGACTGCTGCAGGGCACCTATCAGAGAAATGGTCAGCCTTTGGCAAAACATGGGGACGTGGAGAAGAAATAGCACCCTTGTCAGGTTTTTCATTAGCAAAGCAACAGAGATGGCCTCCACGCCAAACAGGGCAGAGTCTTGGATGCAGCAGATTCCACAGGACTGAACATGTAGAGCACAGACCCGCGAGTGTGGCTACACCCTGCGAGTGCACCTCCAGGGTGGCTCCTCCTGCCCAGTGGTTCTGTGTGGACAGCCCTCATCTCCTGCCCCATAAACCTCCTCCATCTGCTCCCAATGCTTTTCTTAAAGAGCCTCATGTCAAAAAAAATGAGAAGCATAGTATAAAAAAATAAAAAAAGAAAGAAACCAAACAGGCTGTTTTTCTGACATGAGAAAATGTTTACTTCAGTCTGGTAATTTTCTTTTCAAATTGTTCCTTCCTGGTGTATAGAAATCCAACTGCTTTCTTAAAAAAAGTATGTCTTTATTGATTTCAGAGAGAGGAAGGGAGAGGGAGAGAGAGAGAAACATCAGTGATGAGAGTCACTGATCCTCCTGCATGTCCCTGACTGGGGGTCGAGCCCACAACCTGGGCATGTGCCCTGACCGGGGATGGAATCTCCTGGATTCTAGGCTGATGCTCAACTGCTGAGCCCCGCTGGCCGGGGTACAGCTGCTTTTTGTGTGTTGACTTTGTATCCTGTTACTTTGCTGAATTCTTTTATTAGATCTAAGAACTTTTTGTTGAGTCTTTAGGATTTTCTATGTATAGGATCGTATCTGAAAATAGAGAGAATTTCACTTCTTTTTCTCCCTTTTTTGTGCCTTTTATTTCTTTTTCTTGTCTAACTGCTCTGGCTAGACTGTCCAGTACTATGTTGAACAGAAGAGGTGAAAGTGGACATCCGTGTCTTATTCTTGATCTTAGAGGAACAGCTTTTAGTCTTTCACTATTGCTGTGTACCACTGAGCCACACCAGCCAGGGCACTTTTCAGATTTTGTTTATCTGGAAATATCTTGATTTCTCACAGTATAGCTGGATATAAGATTCTTGGTTGACAGTTCTTTTTCTTTTAGCACTTTGACTGTATCAGCCCTCTGCCTTCTCCAAATTTTCTGCTGAGAAATTTGCAGATAATCTTACTGAGGCTCCCTTGTATGGGATGACTCTCTTCTTTCTTGCTGCTTTCAATATTCTCTGTCTTTGTCTTTTGAAATTTTGATTGTAATGTGTCTTGGTTTGGGTCTCTTTGACTTCATTTTACTTCGAGTTCACTGGCTTCTTGGATGTTTATATTCATGCATTTTATCCAATTTGGGAAGAATATTTCTTCAAATATTTCTTCAAATATTCTCTTCACCTCTTTCTCTTCTTCCAGAACTCTACGATGCAGAAGTTGGTTTTGTTAACCTAAAAATAAAAGGCCTTTCAAAATGAGAAGCAAACACATGTTTATTTGAGATCAGTAAGCACAACTATTCAGGAAGCACTGATTCAGGCAGAAGCCCAAACAGTGTTTTGGTTAGGAGACAAAGGCAGTGGGTATTTATGAGAAAGGGAAGGGACGCAATTATATCCATAAAAGGAAGGCATTTCTATAGATGCAGATAACATAACATAGTGACGCCAAATCTAAATAATGTTTTAAATTTTCAGTCTGGTAGTCATCAATCTAGTTGTCATAATAACTGTTTTCTTGTTATCTTTGCAAACATTTTTTGGGGGGGCTCAAGGTTGTTTAGGCCCAGTCCAAGGTTATTTTGCCCTTAACATCCAAAGATTTGAAGCATTAAGATGTGCAAGGCAGCTTCTCTAGGAGGGCAGCTCCAGCTCCATTTGAAAGGGGTTCTGCTTTATTACTGTTTACAGTGTGCTTTGTGGTGTCCCACTGGTCCCTGAAGTGCTGTGGATTCACTTTTCTCCAATTTTTTTCTTTTGGTTTCTCAGCAATAATAATTTGCACTGTCCTATCTTAAGTTCATTGGTTCCTTCTTTTGCTCGTTCAAAGCTGCCTTTCAACCCCTCTTGTGAAGTTTTCATTTCACTTACTGTACCTTTCAGCTGCAGAATTTCTATCTGATTTCCTCTTAGGTTTTCTATCACTTACTGATATTTCCATTTTGTTCACACACTCTTGTCCTGTCTTTTCAGAGAGGGTTTCTGGGTTTTTTGTTTGTTTCTTAATGGGGCATTCTCTCCTGTTGCTTTGACTATCTTGTTTTTATTTTATTTTATTTTTTTATTGAACACTGGACAGTTGGTCTAATAACTTAACTCTAGAAATTAGATTCTCCCCGTTCCCCGGGGTTTGCTGTGTTTTTTTTAAGTTATTTTAAAATAAGTTTTCAAAGGTTCTCTCTGTGCCTAGGATCAGCCTGAGATGTAACCATAATGTCTCCTGAGGCCTTTTCTGAGCCATTCCCTGGAGATATATTATCACTTTCTAATTTTCCTCTATGTGCAGTAGTTTTTTATTTTTGTGTGTGTGTATTTTTTTAAATGAGAGCGAGAGAAACATGGACTGGCCGCCTCCCATATGCACAGGGATCGAACGGGCAACCTGGGTATGTGCCTGACCAGGCACTGAACCTGCAACCTTTTGGGCCACGCGAGCCCGTGTGTGTGTGGGGGGGGGGCGCTTGCTACCTGGGGCGGCGGCAGCAGGGCTGCCCACGCCTCGTCCTCCACTCTTCAGCCGGAAGCGGCTTCGCCGCCAGCGCCGACTCCGGTGTTGGGAGTTTTTGGCCGCACTGGTCCCGCCGCGCGCAGGCTGCTCCGAGGGCACCGCGCAGCCGCCGGCCAGGGCGGGCGGGCCGGGGCCGCCGCTGCGGTGCCAGCTGATGGGATTTTCCAGAATGATTTTCTGCGTCTGTCCCGCTGCTCTCTGGAGGTTGCCGACCTTGGGTGCAGACTCCAGAGTCCCCAGGCGGTGACGTCAGACGGGCGGTGACGTCAGACGGACCGTCCCCGCAGTCGTCCTGCTGGGAGAGCTCTCTTGCTCCCGCTCTGCCGTCCTCCCGGAATCCCGACGGGCCTCCCGCCCTTCCGTCCATTGTGCATTCTTTTACTGCGGGGCCCTTTTACTACCCTCACCTTCCACCGTCCCATTGGCTGCCGCGGGTCGGGGTGGAGGTTTGCGGAAAGGTAACTGTCGGGAGCGGCTGCACTTGCCCGGCCTGGCGACCAGCGGGGCCAGCGCGGCGGGGCCAGGAAGGCTGCCCGTCCGCAGGCTGTTTGTCCTTCCCGGGGCGGGGACCTGGGGCACAGTGAGCCGGCGGTCAGCTCCACTTCGCGGGGCCCCGAGGTGTGGGCGAGGCGGCCGGAAGGTGGGCCGCAGACGGCGCGGTCCGAGCGCGTCCGACGGCTTCCTGGCCGGCGCCTCCGTCCTGACATCTGTCTTCTCTTCCAGAGGAGGCCGAGCACGGCCTGGCCACCGGCTCGCTGTCGCGGCGCAAGAAGGCGCTGGCGTTGCGGGAGGAGGGGCCCCGCCGGCGCCCGCACCTGCACATCGGGCTCCCGCACGACTTCCGGCCGGTGTCCTCCATCATCGACGTGGACATCCTGCCCGAGACGCACCGGCGCGTGCGGCTGTACCGGCACGGCTGCCAGAAGCCGCTGGGCTTCTACATCCGCGACGGCACGAGCGTGCGGGTGGCGCCGCAGGGGCTGGAGAAGGTGCCGGGCATCTTCATCTCGCGCATGGTGCCCGGCGGCCTGGCCGAGAGCACGGGGCTCCTGGCGGTGGACGACGAGGTGCTGGAGGTGAACGGCATCGAGGTGGCGGGGAAGACGCTGGACCAGGTGACGGACATGATGATCGCCAACAGCCACAACCTCATCGTCACGGTCAAGCCGGCCAACCAGCGGAACAACGTGCTGCGCGGCGGCCGCGCGTCCGGCAGCTCGGGCCGCTCCTCGGACAGCGCGGCCAGCCGCCACAGCCTGCAGGCCGCCGCGCCGCCCGGCCTCGCCCCCGACGACATGGAGAGCGACGAGGAGCTCGACGTCGTGCTCGAGGGCGGCCTGGAGCCGCGGCCGGGCCCACGGCCGCCGGGCAGCCTCGCGCGGGTCAACGGCGCGGGCCCGGGGCCCGGACTGCACGGCCCCGGGCGCGAGGGCAGCATGCGCCGGCTGCTGAGCTCGCTGCGCTCCGACCCCCGGCACAGCCTGGCGCTGCCCCCGGGCGGGGTGGAGGAGCACGGGCCGGCCGTCACCCTGTAGGCGGGCGGCCCCGAGCATCCCGGCCCGGCCGAGCGCCGGCGCAGTCCGGGGCAGGGACCAGCCCCCTCCACTTCCCGAGTTTGTGCTCATTTTAAAAAAAGAAAATAATTGTATACGTCACCCCTCCTCCTGTGTTTTTATTTATCCCTCCCTTTTCTTCCACAACCTTACTCTATGTTTCAACTCAAGGACAGAGAATAAAAATACTGTCTTATTTTTATAAATTTCTGCACAAACAAAGTGCACGCGCACGCACACCAGGCCGGTTGCAGGTCCAGGGCCTTTGTATTTTCTGACCAAGTGTAGAAAATACTTCATTTTTAAATTTAAAAAAGACTTTATTTTTTTAAACGAAGCTTTAAAATTACTTTTTAAAAGGACAGATTCATGTTTTTAACTTCAGCCATGCAAACACACCTGCTTGTTGGCACCGTGGCTTCTCTGTTTCGTGCGCAGATCCTTCTGGTGGACGGGACGCTGTGAAGAAGGTACGTGTGGAGAAGGTAGAGACTGGTTTTTAAGAACAGGTGCACCACACCTGTAATAGGTATGAATGTAGAGGACAAATTTCAAATAGTCATTGTTTATAGTCCTATTTCAAATAGCCAAATGGGTGCTGAACCCTCAGAGCTCACTGGGGAAAGAGCTCTTCTGAGGACCTGCTGTGGGGCATGGGACACCCTGAGGGCTCTGCTCAGCAGTGCCATTTGTGATCAAAAGCCAGTATTCACTCGAAGATAAAAACCAGTCTTTTCCACCCCTCCATTGACTCTGAGCACAATTTTTGAAACATTTCCACAGAAATGATAGACAACCCTACCACACCTCCAGACAGGCCTTTGAAAAAGCTCATAGACATTTGGGCATATAAGTCTGTTATCTTCATTTTAAAATAACAAGTTATATGAAACTTAATGGTTTTAAACACAGATTAAATTCGTTGTCGCTTCCCTTTGATCTTCTAGCAATATTTACATATTTAGTAATTTTGAATGTTTATCCATCTTTATACCAATGAAATTTTATATGAAGTGTATATTCTGTTTGAATTGATGCTGAGGAGAAAATGTTATAGTTATATTTTGAGAACTAAACTTTGACCAAATAAAGCTTTCATATAAATACAGGTAAAAATATTTTTTTAGGTTGCCTTTCAATGCAGCTGCTTCTCCTGTGGCCCAGCACCCCCTGCTGGTTATTGGCAGAACTGTCCTGCCTTCATGGATGTCAGTAAGTCTGATAATGGAAAACTATATCTCACTTTTCATTTTTTCTGAACTTAAGTGAAAAGCAAATTATTTTTCTTTTGTGCAGAAAGTATTTATTGTTCAAAAATAGCTTTTATTGCTTAGTTGGTCCCTGCACCTATCTTTGATTTTTTTTATTTGAATGCCAGTCTCTCTATCCATTTTATTCCTAGTCACAGGGAAGACCAAAGATACACCCCCTTTGAGGTCTTAGTGAAAGTGCACACACTTCTAAATTTATGAGCTCCAGTGAACTGTACGAGCATCTCGTTTAGCGCCCCTGCAGTCAGAAGTTTTTTTTCTGTTTTTTTTCTTCCTAGGACAAGTATTATAGAACCAAAACTCTAATGCTAACTTACTACCACAAAGGAAATGTTCTTTTACTAAGTTATTGCTGGTTCAAGAGTATCTTGTTGAATAACTGGGTCTGTAACCAAGAAAGGAAATTGTATTCCTTACCATGTTTTAAGTTGTTAAGCAAATGTGAATAATTTTTTTAAAGAAAAAAAGAGGCTTACTCAGATTTGTACGCTATTCAGAATTTTAGGAGTTATGAACTGCTTGGAATAACTGCTTGGTTGTATTTTTCTACCCAGGTCTATACTTCTGCCATTTTCTTAAAGAAGCAAACAATATTGTATTACATGTTAAAGTTTTCTTGGTTTTATATATCAAAGAATAAAAGCATTTTCTTTGCTTTTAATGGTATTCTTCAGTTGTGTTCTAAATAACAGAGGCAACATCAGTGCTAACAAAAAGCAGAGATAAACTTATAGCTCAGGTGGGATGCCTGGAACACTTATCATGTGCCTGTCATGGGTCTTGTATGTATGATGCAAGTATACAGACATACTGCCATGTGAGTAATATCAAGTGTATCTACTCAGCAAAATTATGGCAAGAACTTGTCAGCTTCTCGGGCTCTGATCCTACGTCTTCTGGTTCAGAACTCCCTGATCCTGCAGTACAGACATAGCACAAGTTACGACTTAGGGTTGGGGGCTCCATAGATTACTGCTTCATCTCTAGCATCAGACAGAGGCTTGCACATATATATATGGAGAATATATGGAGAATAAATCATAATGTTAATTTCAGAGAAGAGGCGGGAGAAAGTGTCACTGGCAATCCCATCTCCAGAGGCAGTGCAGGGGGTGTGACTGGGCCTGGCAGATAGAATTTTTCAAACTTGCCAGATTTGATGAGGCTTTTTTTCAACAAACATTAAATATGTGTCTAGACAGAATTTTTTTTTTCTTCTGTCTTCTGTCCCCTTGCTTGTCCACCTCCCCAGACAGTCTCCAACCCTCGACTCCTGGGGCAGGGTGGGGGAGCCATGGGGGCATCTTCACCTCTGTGAACATCCTGGAAATGCTGCAAAGTCCATACCTGCAGCCTTTTTGTTTAGTGAGTGTAAGCAGAGCAGGAACAAAACAGTTCCAGAACACTTTTATGAGGCTGGTTTTGGCAGGAGCACTTGTTCCTATAAGGTCCTGCTTGTTTCCTTACACTCAAGTTTCAAAGGTAATAAGGGCATTTAATTACTTGATTATCCTAGAACTTTGCTATTGGGAGTGATCAACAGCCAACCAGATGACCTGCTCTCTGCTTCTTGAACTCCCAAGAAAATTTGGCTCATTCAAGCAGCCCCTCAACAATGACAGCAACAACTCTACAGTGACTTCAACGGTCAGTTCAATCTAATCACTTTTCCAACTGTCACACTGTTAGATGACGCACCACTTACATTTTTAAACAACGAAATGAATACACATTAACTTTGGAAAATTTGCAAAAATACAGAAAAACACAAGGAAGAAAACCATTCCTAACCTCATCACCCATGTGTGACTGGGGCCTTACTGCACATCATTTATTTGTGACACGTGTACTTCATAGTTGAGCCATACTGGTTGGTACCTACGACACTGAGTATGAGTAAAAAGCACATGAGTACATTTGTACACCCATGTTCATGTTCATGGCGGCATTACCCACAGTAGCCAGAATATGCAAGAAACCCTGGTGTCCATGGGCAGGTGGATGGCTAAGAAAAATGTGTCCATCCACACAATGGAACATTATTCAGCCTTAACAAGGAGGAAACCCTGACACATGCACATGGATGAACCTGGAGGCCATTATGCTCAGTGAAATAAGCCACAAGACACATACTGCATGATTTCCTTTATGTGAGGTACGTAGACTCATCAAAATCAGACATCTTCCTGTGCTGTCACAATGGTGTGTGAATGTCCTGGCTGACACTCTCAAGAGCACCAACAACACCGAAAAGAGAGGCAAACGTCAGGTTCTTATTAAGCCATGCTATAAAGTTGTCATCTGGTTTCTAACTGTGATGATGAAGCATGGTCACATTGGCAAATTTGAAATTACTGATGACCACAGAGCTAGGAAAATTGTGAACCTCAGGGGGCAGGTTAAACAAGTGTGGAGTGACCAGCCCCAGATTTGATGTGCAACTCAAAGATGAGGAAATTCTGGAGATGATGGTGGTGATGGCTATACAACCATGTGGATATACTTAGTGCTACTAAGCTGTGCTAAAGATAGTTAAGATGATAACATGTTAAAAATATGTCTTTATTGATTTCAGAGAGAGAAAAGGAAAGGGAGAGAGAGAGATAGAAACATTAATGACGAGAGAGTCATTGATTGGCTGCCTCCTGTACACCCCATACTGTGGATCAAGCTCGCAACCCGGGCATGTGCCCTGACTGGGAATTGAACTGGGATCTCCTGGACCATAGGTCGATGCTCAACTGCTAAGCCATGCCGGCCAGGGAAGATGGTAAAGTTTATGTAAATTTCGCCACAATAAAAAAAATTGGGGGGCCCTGGCCAGTGTTCCTCAGTGGTTAGAGCACTGGTCTGTAGACTGAAGGGTCTTGACTTTGATTCTGGTCAAGGGCACCTACCTCGGTTGCAGGCTCGATCCCTGGCCCCAGTCAAGACAGGTGTGGGAGGCAATCACTCTCTCTAAAAAACAATGGAAAAAATACCCTTGGGTAAGGAGAAAAAAAAGGGAGGAAAAGCAAATGAGTGAAAACTTCTAGTTGTAAGCACTGTAGGGTTCTTAGTTGATTTGTTCACTGAGGCGCCTCCCTCTCTTTTCAGGGTGCCTGTGTACAATCATTCTTTTGCACACTGTCCTGTTTACCTGTGGTCTGATAACTTTAGGACCCAAAATAAAGGGAGCAGTCAGTCACTTTGGGGTCCTTGTTTGAACTGTCTTTTGATGATGCCCGGATTACAGGCAGACCCCGCTTTATTGAGCTTCACAGGTTTGAATGTTTTCTTATGTTAACAGTCTCAATAGGATAAAGGTCTTTTTAATAACAGGGCTGTCAATACCCAGAATGTGCTGGGTGCATGAGGAGAGGCACCGGGGAGTAGTAGGCTCCCATCCCTGCAGTAGCTCCCATACAGGCTTGGTGCCCATCTGCCAGGGGTGTGCTGGTCTTTAACCCTAACCCTTGGCCTCTACTAGTTGGATTACATGCCTCTGACTCTGTTTCCAACTCCTCCAGGTTTTAAGGAGGCCCATATTTTGTGCCTACCTCTCGGGATACTGGCCTCCTCTCACGATAGTTCCTGCCTCTTGTGATAGTCCCTGCTTCTCTCAATATTGGCCGCCTCTCGCGATAGGTCCTGCCTCTCACGATACTGGCGTCCTCTCACGATAGTTCCTGTCTCGCGATACTGCCTGTCTTTCCCGACAGTTCCTGCCTCTCGTGATAGTTTCTGCCTCTTGCGACAGTTCCTGCCTCTCGTGATAGTTCCTGCCTCTCATCATACTGGCTTCCTCTCGTGATAGTACGTGCCTCTCACAATACTGGCTTCCTCTTGAGATAATGGCTGCCTCTTGTGGTAGCGCCTGGTTAGGAAGCTGTCTGTTAGATAGTAGCTGTCTTTTGTGATAGTGCTCAGCGCTATGACCCTTGACCTCTGACCATGACCCTTGACCTTTGACCGTTTACCTCATGCTTACTGTGTGTCATCATGGCATCATTTTATTGTATCTGATTTACTGTAATGACATACTTTTTGCCATTTAAGTTAGATTAGAATTTTAGAGAATCAGACAGGATAAAAGTTAAGGTTAGAGTTGAAATTGGGGTCAGGAGGTTGGGGATGTGATGAGTTAAGGGTTTGGATTGGTTTCAGAGGACAAAGAGTAAAGGGTAAAGTTCAAAGGTTCAGCATCAGGGGTTAAGGATCAAAAGCCAAGGGTCAAAGGCCAGGAGTAAAAGGTAAAAAGTTCATTGGTTAGAGGACCACAGGACAAAGGCTAAGGTTAAGTGTCAAAGGTCAGAAGTCAAGGGGTCAAGGTTTAGAGGGTCAAGATTTAGGGTCAGGATTAGGGTTAGGGATTATGGTTTAGGGATAGGGGTTGAAGTTAGTGGTTAGGGTGAGGGTAAGGATGAAGGAAAAGGGTCAGGGTCAAGAGTAAGAGTCAGGGTTGGGATCAGGGTCAGTGTCGGGTTCAGGGTCGGTGTAAGGGTCAGGAACTTAGGCTCAAAGTCAGTGTTACGCTTAGGCTTAGGGCTTAGGGCTAGGCTTGGAGCTTAGGGATAGGGCTAGAGCTAGGGGGTTAGGGGTAGGATGTGGGTTAGGGTTAGAAGGGGTTAAGGTTCGGGTGCAGGTTCGAGGTTCAGGTTTGGTTTGGGTTTGGGTTCGGGCTAGGACTAGGGCTAGAGTTAGGGTTAGGGTGAGGGTCGGGGTCAGGGGTTGGGGTCGGGGTGGGTTAGGGTTGTTAGGGGTTAGGGTTAGGGTTGTTAGGGGTTAGGGTTAGTGTTAGGGTCAGGGTCCAGAGGTCAGGGTTAGGGTCAGGGTTACGGTTAGGGATCGGATTAGGTTGTCGCTTAAGTTTAGGGCTAGGGTTAGGGCTATGAGTAAGGTTAGGATTAGGGCTAGTGTTTATGCCAGGATTAGGTTTAGTGTTAGGGTGAAAGTTTGTGCTACGTTTTGTGTTAGGGTTTTGTGTTGGGGTCAGTTAGCAGCTGAAGCTTGTCGTAACAGCTGCCTGTTTGGATTTGTTTCTATATATTAGGTTGGCCTGCTAGGACAAGCTGTCCTTTTGGAGGGTCTGTAGTGCAGGCCAATGCCAGACGGTGTTTGTGAGTGGCCTTGAGTACCCTGTTTGGAGCTTGAGGTCCCCTCTGTCGGGGCTGAGTGTGTTTGGACGGGACCAAGATGCACGCTAAAGTCTGCTTTTGCAAGGCCCTGGTCCAGAAGCAGATCAGGCAAAGACTCAAAGCACTCTGAGGCCTGCCTCTGCCTGCAGGCTGATAAACCTGATTCTCTTAATGAGCCTCATGCTGTAGAAACTCCAGGGGGGTAGGGCGAGAGGTTTTCTTGCAGGGTGGGGCAATTGCTTCCTCCTCAGGCAAAAGCTGCTTGGAAGGTAAGTGTGTGCCTCTGCAGTCTGGGGGAATGGCTCGGCACAGGAATCCAGAGGGGTGCCTTCCGCCTAGATTATCCTCACAGAGCTATGGTGCACTCTGCCCTCCCTCTGCTGGAGCCCAAGGTGAGTGGCTGCACACAAAACTTTGTGCGTTGGCTCTTTAAGGGGGTTCCTGCATTTCCAGGCGTCTCTCCCTGGCAGATAGAAATGTGGCTGCTTTTCACAGCCAGATGTTATGTAGGCACCTGTCTCAGGTCTGGTGCTCTGGGCTGGGGAGCCCCAACAGGGGTTGAGGCCCTAGAGTCCTCAGTGGGAACCCCCACAGCTGAGATCTCCCTCCAGACCTTCAGCTGCTGCCTGTGGGAGCCCAGCTAGCCCTCTGGTGCCTCCCCACTTCCTACATGTCTCTATGCGATCTCCCCTTTTCCTCCTTGGTGATGAGGGTGCCCTCCAGCTCATCTTCAGTTGTGGTTGGTTATTCAGGATGGTTTTTCTGTAGTTTAGTTGTCCTTCCAGTTTGGTCCTGGGAGAGCAGCAGGGTAGCCTCCACTCAGTCTGCCACCATCTTCAATCTGCCCAGGTTATAGTTCTCATGTCTCTTATTTGTCAAAATAAAATATGCACATGAAACAAAATAGGACAGTGAGGAAAGAGCAGAAAATGAAAGGAAGCCTCTGCCAGCCCTGCACTCCCCTCTGCAGTGCCCCTGAGGACCTGCCAGCTCCTGCCCCTGCAGCAGAGGGTGGAGGTTCTGAGACCCGCCTCTCCCCACTCTCACCCCACAGTAGAAATATCATTATCTTCGTTTATTTCCTAGGGGTAATTACCGTTATCAGTCCCTTTAAAGAATGTGCACTGCAATAGGTGTATCTGTATTGTCCTCTGGTACAATAGCATCGTGAGACCTCTCACCTCTTCCAGGAAGGTGCCTGGAATATGACTGCAGGTCATGCCCCACTTTTCTGAGTCCTCTGTGGTTACAGACATGTTTTCTAATTGTCTTCCTTTTCTTCTCCCATAGCCTGCTTTTTTTCACATCCTTTAGTCTTTCTAGTGTTTGAAGGGTCTCCAGTGAAGACTTGCTGCTTGCAGCCCTCCTCCCTGTCCCCATCCCAGGGATGTGTCCCCGAGCCAGGGGTGTGGAAATCCTCCCGACAGCCCCTGCAGTAGCTTCCCTGGGTCGGCTCCAGGGTGTCCCGAGTCACAGGTCTCGCCCTCTCTGTCCCGACACCTCTCTTATGTCTGAGACTGTCTTCAGTTAACTTTATAGTAAAGGGTGAGTGAAAAATAAATTTCCTGATAAGTTGTTCTCAGGTGGTCTTTAATCTGCCCTCACATTGGACTAATGATTTGACAGGGACAGAATTCAGAGTTTAAAATACTTTTCCCACTAGAAACCTGAAGGCCTCATATCACTGCGGCAGCCAGGGTCCTTGCTAAGTCACACATCACTCTGACGTTTCCTTCTATGCAGGCAACCTGCGATTCTTTTATTGGAGCTTTTGAAAAGATTAAAGTTATGGAGGTAACACTGGTTACTAACATCATGTAATTGGCTGGTACTGTTCATCATAATTTGGTATCTGTATACTCAGTTGTGTGCTTAACCTTATTTAACTGTATATATATATATATATATATATATATATATATATATATATTTTAATATGTTTTTATTGATTTCAGAGAGAGAAAGGGGGGAGGGGGAGAGAGAAACAGTGATGAGAGAAAGTCACTGATGGTGATGGGCTGCCTCCTGCAGGCCCCCTGCTGGGGATCGAGCTCGAAACCCAGGCATGTTGCCCTGACCAGGCATGGAACTGCGACCACCTGGTTCATAGGTTGACACTCAACCACTGAGTCACGCCCCTGGGCTGTTACCCTATATTTTGAGCCCTTTACCCAATTCTTCCTCCCTCACCCCCTCGCCTGGTAACCACCATTCTGGGATCTGGATCTATGAGTTGGATTGTTTTTGTTAGTTCACTGGTTACTCTTTTGGTTTTATATTCAATCTGCCGTGAATGGCTAAAGCTGAAAAGGAGAGTTTTGTTTTGATTTTCAAGTCCTAGGTAAAAATCTTTTTAATTCACCTTTGTGCCAAGCCTTTGAGTTAAAGTAAGACATCAAGGTCTCCTTTAAGCTCTGGGCATTGTTTGGTCATCTTATTTGATAGTCTCTTTGATGATCTCTTCCCTCCGTGTTCTCGGGTCTCTCTCTTGAGCACAGATGCTATGTGGATGTTGGAAATCCTGGACCAATCTTCCAAAAGGGTTATCTTGTATCTTAGGTCTTCTTTTCTTTGTTATTGTACATGCTTTCGAGGGTGTTTCTTTTTTCTTTTTTTAAAAATATATCTTTATTGATTTCATAGAGAGGAAAGGAGAGGGGGAGAGAGAGAGAGAAATATCCATGATGAGAGAGTCACGGATCAGCTGCCTCCTGCATGCCCCCGACTGGGGATTGAACCCACAACCTGGGCATGTGTCCTGACCGGGAATTGAACCCTGATTGCCTGGATCCTGGGTCAACGCTCACCCGCTAAGCTACGCCCAGCTGGGTCGAAGGTGTTTCTTAAACTCTATCTTCCAATATTTTATTTCGACAGTGATATATTTTAAGAGAATTCCAAGCTCTGCTTTGGTTGCAATGCATGTGAGCCAGGCCCCAACCCCCCACATTGGGCTGTTGCCTTTCCTTTGGTGCAGGATTCGCGGACCCCCATAGCACATACCTGGAGGAGGGTCCGGGCACCGGTGTTAGCCAGGCAGGCAGACAGGCGGGAAAGCTTCCTGGTGACACAGCCCCCACCGCAGGCTCCGGAATGTGTCCTCTGGCAGAGGTAAGGCAGCAAACCCTTGTGACTCAGGTGACACTGTCCACAGGCTATGTGGGGAGTCTCACCTGGTTTACAGACACCCACCAAGATGGTGCCCTTAAAGCCCTTTGCTTACCTGTTTCTGGAAACCACAGCTTTTCCCAGCCAGCATCTCCCAAAAAGAAGAGGGTGGTTTTTCCCTCAGACAAATGAACATCCAGAAACGTGAGGGTAGACAGGACATCTGTCTCGTGGATGGTGCTCAGGCCTCTTCCCTGAGATTGTCCTGGGATTTTCCTGCAGCCTCTCTCTGGCCTTTTCTTTCCCCAGATAAAGGCTATCAGAGTTTCTGAGCAGCATAAAGATCCTGGATTCATATCGAGATTGTAGTCTTAAAGGGGCTTTGGAGGGCCATGGGAATCCTAGGTGTTGTGGACTGGCTGTGGGGCCAGGACAACAGTCCAGGAGGCCACAGACAGGAGGAACTGAGGAGTGTGGTGAGGAATGTCCACACCTGCCCCGTCTACTTTCCCTACCCTGTGCCCGCTGCGGAGCTGAGCAAGCCCCTGCCATCCAGCCAGGTGAGGCTTTCCTAGGAGGTAGTGTGGGTTTCCTTCCTAACTCCCAGAGTGAATCAGCTGGCCAAAGATGAACACAAGGCGTGAGGCCTCGAGGCTGGATGTCAGTGGAATGGGAGCTGGGGGCCATGCAGTGGGGAGCAGGGTTGTCCAGGGGGGAGGGGGAGTCAGGCAGAGGGCACCTGCCTGTGTAATGCTGTGTTGGTTTTCCAGGCACAGTGGGCTGACAGACAGGGTTGCAGCGATGCCTTCTCGGGGGCCAGGATGCTCCTTGAGCTTTCAGGGGGAAGCCTGGGCTGAGCCACCTCTCAGAGCCAGGCCAGTGTCCTGGGGAAGCAGGTGTAGCCATTTGGCCATTCAACACAAGTTACAGAGCTATATCCTGATAAAAAGGCGAGATTTCCTGAGTTCCCTGGGGGTTCTGCTGAGAAGCCCTGTAGTCTCCTTGACCCATGCCATGTGTGAAAGGTGCCTTTGGACCCTTAATGCTGCGGCCGCAGACCATGCTGTTCTTTCCTTGGTGAATGTGCTTCTGTCTCCTCATCAGGACGCTTTCATCCATCTCCAGGTCGGCTGAGATATCCTCCAGTTGCAGCTTCTCCATGCTGATTTCCTTTCTCTTCCAAAGTCATTTATGAGGGGTTTTCTTTTTTATCTGGCAATTTCCTTGTTCACCTCAGTCCTCATTTCATCATCTTCCAGGGCACTTACCCGGTCTGAGCATCAAGGCCGGGGCTTTGGGGCTGGTGAAGATGTCAGGTCTGTGGTCGCCTGCGGGCTCGTGGGGGTGGGGCCCCTGGGTGCCCTCAGCCATCCTGTGCAGGCCTCAGCTCTGAGGCTCCATCTTACCTGGTGTAGGGTTGTGGTGGAGGGGGAGGGCTGGCATTGTGGTGCCCACGGCTCAGATACCTTGGGGGGCTTCTGGGGCCACAGGACATGTGCGGGAGCAGCAGCCTGTGTGGCATTTTCCTCGAGCAGACTCATTGGTTGATTCTTCTATGTGTCATGACTGGGGATCTAACCCGCTACCTTGCCCTAGTCCGGAGGTCCCTCTAAGGAACCGCTCTACCATGTCGAGTTGCCAGTGACACCCAAACGCTTCTGTCATTGCAGCCTTGTTAACGGCTTCTCGAGACAGAAGTGACATTTAAACTCTCTTGCCCTGGCAGCCACTGGGATATGTCCCAAGGCAAAAATGACGTTTATTCCATGGGCTTGATTGACTGTTATGAACACATTTCACACATCTTCAAATTTCAAAAAGCACACCTTCCACAAATTAGAAGAAATGGGTTAGGGTTAGGGTTAGGGTTAGGGGTTAGGGTTTTAGGATTAGGGTTTTAGGGTTAGGGTTATGGTTAGGGCTAGGGTTAGAATAGAATTAGATATTGTCCTAGGGTTAGTGAGAGGGCTAGGTTAAGGGCTAAGGTTAAAGCCATGGTTAGGTTTAAGGCTAGGTTTAAGGTGAGGATTAGGATTAGTGGTAGATTTAGGGTTAGGGTTTGGGCTAGGGTTAGGTTTATGCCTAGAGCTATTGTTAGGGTTAGGGTTATGTTTAGGGTTACTGTTAGTTTTAGTGTTAGGAATAGGATTAGGGTTAGGTTTAGGGCTAAATTTAGCGTTGGGGCTAGGGCTATGATTAGGGTTAGGGCTAGGGTTAGCGCTAGGGTTAGGATTACTTTTAGGGTTATGACTAGGGTTAGAGCTAGGGCTAGTGTTAGGGTTATGGCTAGGGTTAGGGTTTAGCTCAGGGTTAGGGATATGGCTAGGATAGGGTTGGGGTTATTGTTATTAGGGTTTTGTTTAGGCTTAGGGCTAGGTTTAGAGTCAGGGTTTTGCTTAGGGTTAGGGTAAGGGCTAGTGTTAGGGGTAGGAGTAAGGATAGTGTTATGATTAGGGTTAGGGTCAGGGCTAGGTTTAGAGTTAGGAGTAGCGTTAAGTGTAGGGCTAGGGTTATGTTTGGCTTAGGATCAGGGCTAGGTTTAGGGTTAGGGTTGGGGCTAGGGTTAGGGTTAGTGTTATATCTAGGGTTATGTTTAGGGTTAGTGTTATGGTTAGGGGTATGGTTTGGTTTAGGATTAGGGCTAGGGCTAGTGTTAGGTTTAGGTTAGGGTTAGGGATCGGGCTAGGTTGTGGCTTAAGTTTAGGGCTAGGGTTAGGACTATGGGTAAGGTTAGGATTAGGGCTAGTGTTTAGGCCAGGATTAGGGTTAGTGTTAGGGTGAAAGTTTGTGCTACGTTTTGTGTTAGGGTTCTGTGTTGGGATCAGTTAGCAGCTGAAGCTTGCCGTAATAGCTGCCTGTTTGGATTTGTTTCTATATATTAGGTTGGCCTGCTTGGACAAGCTGTCCTTTTGGAGGTCTGTAGTGCAGGCCAAAGTCAGACGCTGTTTGTGAGTGGCCTTGAGCACCCTCTTTGGAGTTATCAATAACCCACAGCTTGAGGTCCCCTCTGTTGGGGCTGAGTGTGTTTGGACAGGACCGAGATGCACACCTAAGTCTGCTTTTGCAAGGCCTGGGTCCAGAAGCAGATCAGGCAAAGACTCAAAGCACTCTGAGGTCTGCCTCTGCCTGCAGGCTGATAAACCTGATTCTCTTAATGAGCCTCAGGCTGTAGAAACTCCAGGGGGGTAGGGCAAGAGGTTTTCTTGCAGGGTGGGGCAATTGCTTCCTCCTCAGGCAAAAGCTGCTTGGAAGGTCAGTGTCTGCCTCTGCAGTCTGGGGGAATGGCTCGGCACAGGAATCCAGAGGGGTGCCTTTGGTCTAGATTCTCCTCACACAGCTACAGTCCACTCTGCCCTCCGAGCCTAAGGTGAGTGGCTGCACACGAAACTTTGTGGGTTGGCTCTTGAAGAGGGAGCCTGCATTTCCAGCCATCTCTCCCTGGCAGAAATGTGGCTGCTTTTCAGGGCCAGATGTTATGTGGGCACCTGTCTTAGGTCTGGTGCTCTGGGTTGGGGAGCCCCACCAGGGGTTGAGGCCCCAGAGTCCTCAGTGGGAACCCCCACAGCTGAGCTCTCCCTCCGGACCTTCAGCTGCTGCCTGTGGGAGCCCAGCCAGCTCTGGTGCCTCCGCACTTCCTACATGTCTCTATGCGATCTCCCCCTTTTCCTCCTTGGTTATGGGGGTGCCGTCCAGCTCGTATTCAGTTGCAGTTTTTTCAGGATGGTGTTTCTATAGTTTAGTTGTCATTCCAGTTTGGTCCTGGGAGAGCGGCAGGGTAGCCTCCACTCAGTCCACCACCATCTTCAATCTGCCGAGGTTATTGTTTTCATGTCTTTTATTTGTCAAAATAAAACATACACATGAAACAAAATAGGACAGTGAAGAAAGAGCAGAAAATGAAAGGAAGCCTCTGCCAGCCCTGCACTCCCCTCTGCAGTGCCCCTGAGGACCTGCCAGCTCCTACCTCTGCAGCAGAGGGTGGAGATACTGAGACCCGCCTCTCCCCACTCTCACCCCACAGTAGAAATATCATTATCTTTGTTTATTTCCTAGGGGTAATTGCCGTCATCAGTCCCTTTAAAGAATGTGCATTGCAATAGGTGTCTCTGATTGTCCTCTAGTACAGTAGCATTGTGAGACCTCCCACCTCTTCAGGAAGGTGCCTGGGCTATGACTGCGGCCCCTCCCCCACTTTTCTGAGTCTCCTGTGGTTACAGACATGTTTTCTTGGGTTTTCTAATTGTCCTTTTCTTCTTCCATCACCTGATTTTCTTCACATCCTTTAGTCTTCCTAGTGTTTGAAGTGTCCCCAGTGAAGACTTGCTGCTTGCAGCCCTCCTCCCTGTCCCCATCCCAGGGATGTGTCCCCGAGGCAGGGGTGAGGCCGTCCTCCTGACAGCCCCTGCAGTAGCTTCCCTGGGTCGGCTCCAGGGTGTCCCAAGTCATAGGTCTTCCCCTCTCTTTCCTGACACATGTCTTATGTTGGAGACCATGTTCAGTTAATTTTACAGTAAAGGGTGAGTGAAAAATAAATTTCCTGATAAATTGTTCTCAGGTTGTCTTGTATTGTAATATGTATTGTAATATGATTTTTTTGATTTCACAGAGAAGAAGGGAGATCGAGGGAGGGAGATAGAGAAACATTAATGATGAGAGAAAATCATTGATGGGCTGCCTCCTTCACGCCCCCTACTGGGGATCGAGCCCGAAACCCAGGCATGTTGCCCTGACCAGGCATGGAACTGGGACCACCTGGTTCATAGATTGACGCTTAACCACTGAGTCACCCCACCTGGGCTGTTACCGAATATTTTGAGTCCTTTACTCAATTCTCCCTCCCCCGCCCCCTTCTCCCCGTAACCACCATTCTGGGATCTGGATCTATGAGTTGAATTGGTTTTGTCTGTTCATTGGTTACTCCTTTTGTTTTACATTCCAACCACCATGAATGTCTAAGGCTGAAAAGGAGGGTTTTGTTTTGAGTTTTAAGCCCTAGGTTAAGAGACCTTGTAATTCACTTTGGTGCTAAACCTTTGAGTTAAAGTAAGACATCAAGGTCTCCTTTAAGCTCTGGGCATTTTTTGGTCATCTGACTCTTTGATAATTTCTTCCCTCCGTGTTCTCCGGTTTCTCTCGAGCACAGATGTGATGTGGATGTTGGAAATCCTGGACCAATCTTCCAAAATGGTTACCTTGTATCTTAGGTCTTCTTTTCTTTGTTATTGGACATGCTTTTGAGGGTGTTTCTTAAAATCTGCCTTCCAATATTTTCTTTGGACAATTCTATATTTTAAGAGAATTCCAAGGTCTGCCTTGGTTGTGCTGTATGTGAGCCGGGCCCCACCCCCCAACATTGGGCTGTGGACATTCCTTGTGTGCAGGGTTCGCGGACCCACCCAGCAGCACCCCCAGAGCACATACCGGGAGGAGGGTCAGGGCACTGGCGTTAGCCAGGCAGGCACACAGGCGGGCAGCTTCCTGGTGACACAGCCCCCACTGCAGGCTCCAGAATTTGCCTTCCATCAGAGGTAAGGCAGCAACGCCTTGTGGCTCAGGCAACACTATCCACAGGCTACGGGGGGAGTCTTACCTGGTTTACTGATGCCCACCAAGACAGTGCCAATAAAGTCCTTTGCTTACCTGTTTCTGGAAATCACAACAGTCCCCAGCCAGCATCTCCCAAAAAGAAGAGGGTGTTTTTTCCCTCAGACAAACATCCCGAATCGTGAGGGCAGACAGGATATCTGTCCCAAGGATGGTGCTCAGGCCTTTTCCTGAGATTGTCCTGGGATTTTCCTGCAGCCTCTTTTTGGCCTTTTCTTTCCCCAGATAAAGGCTGTCAGAGTTTCTGAGCAGCATAAAGATCCTGGATTCATATCCAGATTGTAGTCTTAAAGGGCCTTGGGAGGGCCATGGGGATCCTGGGTGCTGTGGACTGGCTGTGTGTGGGGCCAGAGCAACAGTCCAGCAGCATCCAGAGCAACAGTCCAGGAGCATGCAGACAGGGGGAACCAAGGAGTGTGGCGAGGAATTTCCACACCTGCCCCCTCTACCTTTCCCAGCTCTAGCCCCTGCCATCCAGCCAGGTGAGGCTTTCCTAGGAGGTAGTGTGGGCTTCCTTCCTAACTCCTGGAGTGAATCAGCTAGCCAAAGATGAACACAGGACATGAGGCCTCCAGGCTGGACGTCAATGGAATGGGAGCTGGGGGTTGTGCAGTGGGGAGCAGGGTTGTTCAGGGGGGAGGGGGAGTCAGGCAGAGGGCACCTGCCTGAGTAATGCTGTGTGGGTTTCCAGGCACAGTGGGCTGACAGCCAGGCTTGCAGCGATGCCTTCTGGGGGGCCAGGATGCTCCTTGAGCTTTCAGGGGGAAGCCTGGGCTGAGCCACCTCTCAGAGCCAGGCCAGTGCCCTAGGGAAGCAGGTGTGGCCATTCGTCCATTCAACACAAGTGACAGCTTTATCCTGATGAAAATGGGAGATTTCCTGAGTTCCCTGGGTTGTTCTGCTGAGAAGTGCTGTGGGGGCTCTGGCCCATGCCATGTTTGGAAGGTCCTCGGGAACTCTAATGCTGCGGTCATAGGCCATGGTGTTCTTCCCGCAGTGAATCTGCTTCTGTCTCCTCATTAGGATGCTTTCGTCTGTCTCCAGGTGGGCCAAGGATGCCTTTGAGTTGCAACTTCCCGTTGATGCTTTCCTTTCTTTTCCAGAGTCATTCCCATCTCAAGGTGGGAGGAGTTTTCTACCTGGCAATTTCCTCGTTCACCTCAGTCATTTCATTTTCTCCACGGGGCTCGCCCAGTCTGAGCATCGAGGGTGGGGCTTCGGGGTGGTAAAGCTGTCAGGTCTGTGGTTGCAGGCCCTCTTCCCTGGGAAGGGGGTGGTGGCCTCGGCGCCCCGGGCGCCCTCTGTGCCCTGAGCCATTGGTGCTGACCGTGGGGGAGGATGCGGTTGGCATTGTGGTCACAGCGGCTCCTGTAACTTGGGGGACTTTGTGGGCCACAGGCCATGTCCTAGGGCCCCAGCCGGTGCATCATATTCCGTGACGCACACCCATCGGTTGATTCTTCTATGTGCCCTGGTGGGGATCGAACCCGCAACCTTGTCCTAGTCTGGAGGGCCCTCTAACCAACCGCGGTATTCTGCCGGGCTGCCAATGACACGCCAACCCCTCTGTCATCGCAGCCTAGTTCACGTCTCCTTGCGGTGGAAGTGATCTTTAAACCCTCTTGCCCTGGCAGCCACTGGGACATGTCCTGAGGCTGAAATGAGGTTTATTCAGTGGGCTCGATGTGGGCTGCGCCGTAGCACATCCGGCAGTTTCCCGGGGTCTGTAGGAAAATCCTCTATTAGTCAGTACGGTGAATCATCATTAAACGAGGGTCCTGTTCCTACGAGGTGCCCTCCCCATTTCATAATCACGGTTAACAGAGGGTGATCCACATCTCTGCCCCCAACAATATCACGCCAACGTGACGTCTTAGCCCACGTGATGTTGCTTGGTGCCCGGCCTGACGTCGCATCTTTGGGGCCCAGAGGCTGGACACCCAGGTTCCTGACGGAGCTGGCTGCGGACTGGCTGCCTTCATGGGCCTCGGCCTCTGTCCGTGAAGTGGAGACGGAGTTGGGGAGCCCCTCGGCCAACAGCATTCCCTGCGCGTTTCACCCAGGAGGCCCCGGTCAGATTCAGTTCCCGAGATCATGATCCTTGGGGCGCAGAGGGTGTAGCGCCTTTGTTCTGCCCCCTCTGCGCCCTGGCCACGGTCACTTTAGAGACATTCCAAGCGTGTTTCTCTGCTGCCCTCTCCTGGGCACCTTGGGAATAACACCCGGGCGCAGGAGCTCAGGAAAAGCGCCGGGTAGAGGGCATCACCTGCATGTTGAATGCTGCCATCTCGTGGGCACCTTGGGAATAACACCCGGGCGCAGGTGATCAGGCAAACCTGGGGGTAGAGCGGATTATTTGTGAATGTTGAACTCCATTTGCGGGTCATGTTGTTGAAGTTTCTTACATCACATTGAGGTTTTAGTGGCCGTCTGTTGGTTCTGAAAGAGGTAGGCTCTGTCCCTGAATGACAGGTGTGTTAAATCTATTACGATTATCAATTTGTCTATTTTCCCTTGTAAGTCTTTTTTATATTCTTTGAGTGTGTTATTAAGTTCAGACCTTTTTACCCATTCTGAAACAAGCAGCTTTAGAACAACTCACTTTATTTTTCCCTTGAAAATATGTTTCCGTACCTTATACCTTCTGTTATCCAAAGCATACACTTTCTTCCCAATTAATTAAAATTCGTAACTCTTTAAAACCTTTGATTTTAGTGACTCCTCTAAAGTAAGCAATTACTACTCTTTAGATTGAGTTTTATGAACACATTTCAAACATACTCTCAGTTTCAAAAAGCACACCTCCCACAAATTATAAGACATTAAATCAACAGCTTGAAATTTAAAAAGGAATAGTTGAAATAAGTTAAATTGATTTACATAGATTGCTAAGGTTCTCCTTTTTCTTTTCCTTTTTCTTTCCTTTCAAAAAGGTTCACCTCCCAGAAACTTGTATTTTATTTTAGTATTTTAAAAGATTATCTAGATAAGAGTTTTTGACCAGGTATTTGCATTTGAAAGGTCCAAGGACTGGGTTTCATAAAGCCAATTATCTATGTGAATCTGAGGAACTGAGGAGGTTTTGGGGAGGTAAAAAGATTTGGTGGGTTTGGATATTTTGGAGTCACACCTGTGGCCCTATAAAGACTAATTGTAAAATAAGGACAGTCACTCTTAAAAACTTAAGGATTGGGAAATATTGGCAAAAGACTAACAAATTCATTCATCCATTCTTTGAAATGGGCTAGTGCTAGGGTGAGGGCGAGGGCGAGGGTGAGGGCTAGGTTTAGAGCTAGGGCTAGGTTTAGGGTTGTTAGCATTAGGGCTAGGGTTCCTTCAGCCTGCATGGGGATTCAACTGTCGATGGTGACCACACGATATTTTTCTGACTCATAATCTATATGTCTGAGTCCATTTGTTCAGTCAGAGCAGGAGTCTCACAGGGAGGAGCCGCTCCTTTGTGTCTGTACCACCTTGCTCCCACTCACGGTCTGATCCTCAAACAGGAGCTCCCTGTTCATACAAACTCCACTCAGTACACAGAGCTAACCATATTATGCCCACCCATGATCTAGCATGTAGAAGGTGGGGTCCCACCAAACCACAGGAGGGATGTGTGAAGCCAGAGGACAGGGGTATCCACTGTTGGCTGCATCTTCATCTTCTGTGATCTGGCCCTCATAAGGGCCAAAGTGCAGACCCACCGGCAGATCCGATTCCTCTTTCCACACTCCAAGCACAGCCTCGGGGATGCTTCACAATCTGATTTTCAACCCAGGGGGCAGAGTGAAGGCTGAGTGGTTGGGGTGCCCCTTGTCCACTGCACTGTCTTTTACAAATATAGGGGGCCCATGCACAGCACAGCTGTCAATGAAGAAGTTCTGACACTTCTCACAATCTGGAAGCAAGAGGAACAGGGATCAGGAAAGGTGTAGTGCATGTTCCTGGACGTAAAGAGTTTCAGAGAGAACCCAGGCACTCACATAATTGAGCCTCAATCCTGTACTCCAGGTCACTAGAAGAAAGGAATGATTTGGGCACCCAATGACCAGATGAAATTATTGTATCAAGATATAACATGCTTCTTGGTGAGGGTCATTTACAGAGGTAGTCGCCGTCCTGGGTGTTCGCTGACCTCTTGGTACATGTGGCCCTTTCTTTCTTGTAAGCTGTACATCTTCACTTCCATCCCCTTCCTCCTGAATTCTAAGTTGGAGAAGAGCAGGTGAGAGAGGGTGGTGGGGTGTGGAGTGTTGGTCCCTGTTTTGTCAGAAAACACACAATCTCCTCCCATTAAATTATTACCTGTTCTGCCCAGCCAGGTGTGGCTCAGCAGTTGAGCGTCGACCTAGGATCCAGGCGATCAGGGTTCGATTCCCGGTCAGGGCACATGCCCAGGTTGCGGGCTACAGCCAATCAATGACTCTCTCATCATGGATGTTTCTATCTCTCTCCCTCTCCTTTCCTCTCTCTGAAATCAATAAAGATATATTTTAAAAAAATTATTACCTGTTCTTCTATATACTCTTGGTATTTTCCTCTGTTAAGTAAGAGAGACTAAGGCTCCACAAAGACTACCAAAGACGGATTCAATTTTAGTTTCTAGATTTTTCCCATTATCAGGGAAAATCTTTCCCAATCTTTACTCATTCATAAAATATTTATCGAGGGCACATTATGGGTTAGGTATTGAGTAAAGGCTTGGGCGTACAACACCAAGAAAGTATGGTTGCTATTATCACAGATGGATTTATTGGAAAACTTGCATGTGTCAGTTACTTTAAATATAATGTAATGCTCTCAAACAATATATGGGTTATGTATCCTTATGTTCCCTTTACACATGAGCATTCAGGAGCTCAGGGTTTATAAGATTTGCCCAAAGTTCCAGTGCTACCTTCTGTCTCAGCTTAGTCCAGCTTCAATCCAGGCCTCTGCAGTCTACCCCACATACATAAGCCATACTTATCAGCCTTTCTAGAGGACTTAGTGGAACTGAAACCTCCAAATTATTTTCTCTTACCCAATTTTGGTCTAGAGTGCTGTCCAGAGGTACTTGCTTCCCCAGGAGGGGACACTGGTTTCTGGGCCGGCTATGAACCACTTGTGGTCAGCAGATTTGCTGTTCCTGACAATTCCTTCCAACTGGAATCATTACTTAATGGTGCCCTGGACATTGCCTGCAATGTAAAAGTCACACGTTAAAAGACAACATTCATTTCTTAATGCTTTAAGACTTATGATATATTTTACATGCATGACTTTAATCAATACTTCAACAACCCTTGGAAATACCTGGGAAGTATGAATATTAGAGGGAAAAGAAAGGGCCATGTGGGTAGTGAATCCAAGATTGGAACCCATGCCTTAAGGCTCTTTCCTTTCAGTTTTCTCTATAGTAGTGAAAGTGAGGGGTACTGGGGAGAGAAAAAAGAAATTGTTGGCAGAAACATATCTAAACAATACAGAAATTGGTGTTGAAATTTGCAAATTGTTGTATCTTGGAAAGAATATTTGTGATTAGTTTAGCTGGCTCCCATCAATTATGTTTGAGTAAGGTTGTATCACTAGCTAGTTCTCTTCAGTTTCCTGATCGATAACATGCGAATTCTTTTTTTCTTTTTCTTTTCTAAAATATATCTTTATTGATTTCAGAGAGGAAAGGAGAGGGAGAGAGAGATAGAAACATCAATGATGAGAGATTCATTGATCGAGCCTGCAACCCGGGCATGTGCCTTGACCGGGAATCGAACCCTGATCGCCTGGATCCTAGGTCGACGCTCAACCACTGAGCCATGCCCGGCTGGGCGCATGCTAATTCTTAATGTTATAGTGAACATGAAATATAATGATGTCCACACCAAAGTGTTTCGTGAGCTATTTAATACTGACTGTGAGATTACAGTCTTCTTATCAGTTTACCCCTCAGCCATCTCCATATTTGAAATTGCACATTAATTATCTTTAGTATTCATTGATCTTCCTCTAGTTTAATTTGTAAATATGAAATCATTCATTCAGCAAACATTCAGGGGACCCTCAGGGACCCTGAGCTGAGCCTGGGACTTCTAGAAGAATCAGCCTCTCAAAGAGCTCACAATGCAGAGCCAGGCAGGCTGAACAAATGGTTCTAAACAAGATGAGAGTGGCCTAATTAGAGGTCAGAGAAAGAAGCTGGTACTTCCTCCTACAGGAGTGGACCTTTGAAATCAGTTCCAGATGGATAAGTTTCTATTGAATAGTGTGTAACATAGATGAAGTCCTTAAGTCACGTTATTATTTATTTGTTGTTCCTCAGTCATCAAACCTGAAGCTTTTCAGGGATGGGAGATGCTTTCTTTTATTAGAGTGGGAGGCTCTGATACTGGGGATCCTGTGCCCTTCATCTGGGACCACCCACTGCACAAACTGCCTATACGTCAGTGAGCTTCTGTTAGTTAGAGGGTCTTAGTGCACCTCTCACTGAAGCATAGCAGAAAAGAGCTGAGTTTGGAATCACCAGTCAGATGAATGATGTAGTGATATATGAATAAGACAGGGTAAAATGTATAGAAGTATGACTGGTTTAATGAGCTTGTAAGTGGTTTAGAGAAGAGGCTGTGGATTATATTGCACTACCACTGATACTGCGATCTCAGAAAAATCAAACATTTCTATATGTCTGAAACCTTGGTTTCCTCATCAGAAACGGTGATCGTTATAGTACCTAGCTCATCGGAGTGGGGTAAGGTTTAAGTGAGTTTATTCATGTTGAATTCTTAAAGTCTGAAACATTGTGAAAATAAAATGAGTGGTAGCTACTGTTGTTGCTGTTGTCATGAACTATTAAGATGATAATATCGGACATTGTGTTGAGGAGATCAGCAGAGGAAGGCAGCGGTTCCTAGGATACTCTCTGCATTTTCCTACTCTTACCTGAATTGCACCCATGAGTAAGATTTTCTTGTCAACAGGATTTGGGAAATACACACCTTCTGGTATTTACTCTGTTCTACTCTGAAGGTCGCCCAAGAAGGTTTGACTAAAAGATGACGAGAAATCAGTGTTTTGGTTGGTAATTTTTTCCAAAATCTGGAGATTCTTATGAGAGACAGAGAATTCTAAATCAGAGAGTAATACAAAGATAGTCCAAGGATAACTGGAAAATGTTTTCTGAGGTTTCATTAAGGCCTATGATTCTATTGGGGACATCATTTATTTTAGAATGTTAAAAAAAAAAAAAGACAAAGCATCATCTCTGCTTCCTCCTATGTTTATAAGTTATCTATTACGTTTATGTAAAAAATTGGCCTATTCATGACAGAAATGTAATAAAAGCCACATAACCATTCACAAACTCTGTTTCTCCTTTCTGTCTTCTTGATTCACACTGGCCTTGTCCAGTCCAATGGCACCATGACTACTTTGCCTCATTCCTTTCTTGTCCTTCCACCTTTGCATGTACTGGCTGTCCACCCCCTTTGTTAATCATTAGATTCTGGTAAGCATCACACAGTCTTAGGAACAAAGACTCAGGGCTGTTGGCCATAGACACAGAGTTTTGGGTAAGTTAGAGATAACATCTTGACTTCAGGTGTTTAAACCCCAGACCCATGAAAGCGGGACGACCCTACTGACCACACTTTCATGAAAGTTGACAGAATGATGCCATGGCAGACATCAAGGCCTGATTAAGTGATGAACTACTCTCTACCCAGGCCCACAGCCCAACCCCCTTAATCACCATGATTATTAATTTTTCTCATATGTCCCTATGCAAGCTAATAGGCAGCCAGGTCTTCCTCCTCTGTGATGACAGCTGTCCTGAATTAGTTAGTTCTTACTCACTTTTGTATTTTATATACTTAATGCTTATTAATTATCTATAAATATATATTTATTTATTCTTTCTTTCTTTTATTTTTTCCATCACCATTTATCCCCCCTATACCCTCTTGCACCTCCACGCTGTGTCTATTATTATTGTTGTATTTTAATCCTCACCTGGGGATATTATTTCCATTGCTTTTCAGAGAGAGTGGAAAGGAGACAGAGAAACATCTATGTGGGAGGGACACATTGATTGGTTGCCTCCTGCACGCAACCTGACTGGGGCCTGCGATCAAGCCTGGAAGCAAGGTACCTGCCCTTGGCTGGAATCAAACCTGGGACCCTTCAGTCCATGGCTGATGCTCTAACCACTGAGCAAATGGTCAGGGTTATTATTATTGTTTTTTAACCTTCAACCAAGGATATGTTTTTATTTATTTTAGAGAGAGAGGAAGGAGGGGGAGAGAGAGAGAAACACTGATATGAGAAACATTGATCAGCATGCACCCCTATTGGGGATCGAACACAAAACCTAGGTTTGTGCCCTGACCCAGAATCGAACCTGCAATCTTTTTGGTGTAGGGAAGGATGCTCCAACTGACTGGCCCACCCAGCCAGGGCTATCTATTTATTTTTATTTTGAGAGTATGTTTATTAAAGATGGGTACAGTGAAACAAGGAAGGGCTTAGGACAGAAGAAGCAGGAGAAGAGCCTAGTCTGGGCTGCTTTGGCTCATTGTTATAGGAAAGCAATCAGCCTAGGCGGGGCTGCTTTGGCCCATTGTCAATTCACAGAGAAAGGGCCTTGGAGACAGGTTCAGGGGGTTATCCAGGAACAAGCTGCTGATGCTCATGCAAACCTCCTGGGGTCCTTTAGTGTTTAGGAGACGTAGGCTGTGGGGGAAGAAGGGGGGGCAGAAAGGCGTGGGTGTGCTTTCAACATATATAACTATATATTGGAATGGGGACCTCTGTAATAGTGTCGACAATAAAAACATATAATTCTTTTACCCATTTAAAGAGTTTATATGAATAGCCCCTTCCTGTATAACAGTTTTGCATCTTGCTTGTTTGCTGAACAAGCAAACACAGTTCCCTTGGTAACTCCTGAGATGCAGCCTGACCTAAACCCAGGTCCATTCCTGGAGGGCACCTCTGAGTTCTCCAGGCCCCTCACCTTGCTGCCTCGGGGTCCTCTCCTCACCACAGTCCTCAGGGTCCTCCGCCTGGGGTTTGGTGGCCTGCCTGCGGTGACACATGACAGCTGGTCGAGGGGCTCTGAGACCGGGAAGGAAACAAAACCTTGGTCCTGAAAGTGAAGAGTTTGAAGGAGGAACAAAGGCCACCAAGCCGGTGGGGATGGGATGCGATGGGGGTGGGAGGGGAGGGGGTGGGACGGAGAGTCCAGAACCAGGTGCTGAGAGCTCTGCGCGGCCAGCGCGAGCCCTGCACCGACGCAGGAGCAGCATCCCCGGGACTGGTGCCCACCCGGGAGGGCGCTGCAGGCAGAGCGCCTGAGGAGAGACAGCCCCGTGCGCCGTGTCCCGGGTCCCCCGGCCCAGCACCGCCGTCCCCTAGGCTGGGAGCCCCTCGTGGCTCCTCTTCACGTTCCTGCACCGCGTTCTGCCGTCTCCCACCTGTGCCCGCTCTTCCCGGGGGAAGTAGACGGAAATGTCTCTGAGAGCGGCTCTGGCCTGGAGACGATAATAGATTCCGTCGACAACTCACTCCTGCGGGAGAACTCGCAGCGGGGCCTTCGCTCCGCCTCGCGCGGGGAGCAGCCAGGCCTCTGTGGCCTCTGCGGGGCCGGGACGAAGCGCTCTGCCCCCCGCCCCGCCCGTCGCGTCCCGGCTCCTGAGCCGCTCTGGCGCTCGTGCCCCCGCCGTGACCTGACCCGGCCCTGACCCCTGGGGGGCTCTCCCGGCCTCCGCGCTGCCCATGCGCAGAGAGGGGCACCCAGCCCTGCTCCCCGGCTCCCCGCGGACCCCCAGCTCCCACCTTGGGTTTCCACCCCGCTCTCCCCCTTCTTCCTCAGGGCTCCCCTGCGAGCCCGTCGGGGTTCATGGTGCTGCGACCCCGAGTCCCTGAGCCTGAGGCCAAGGTGCCTGTGGAACGAGAAGGTGCTGAGAGGGTGACAGCCCGTCTCCCCGTCGGGCAGGGCGTCCAGAGGGGAAGACGTGGGACCCAGCTGCGACCAGGGCACGGCTGGGACGGGGACGCGGCCATGCAGACCCGCCGGTGGAAGCAGACTCGCTCCCGCAGCTCCCGCCTCGCTGTCTCATGGGCCTCTGAGGGGCCCTGGGGGGCTCAGCAGGGGCGCCTGAGGGGCCCTGGGGGGCGCGGCGGGGTGTGTGAGGGGCCTGGGGGGGGTGACCGTGGGGTCCTGAGGGGCCCTGAGGGGAAAGTTGGGGTCTGGAGGTCCTGAGGGTCGAGGCTGGAGGCGCGCTGACAGCTAGGAGGGGCTGTGCCGGCGACAATGGAGGGAATTCCACCTGGACATTCTAGAAAAATCTGCGCATAACGAGGCGCAGTCTCCAAGGGGCAGACACTTCTCAGCCTGAGGAGACTTGGACAAGATCTGGGTTTTTCTGGTCAAGGACATTTAGAATGTTCGGGGTGACAGGATTTGGGGCCTCTGAGGGTGAGGAGATTTGGGGTCTCTCATTAAGGGGTTTCAGGCTTCCTGACATTGAGTTCCCAGGATGGGGGCATTTAGGGTTTGAGTTGTGGGAGATTTGGTCTTTCTGGGCTGTATTTAGAGTGCCCCGGCTGAGGGGAATGGGGTTTTCAGGGTGTCTGGGGATGTGAGCATTGGGGGGTTTAGTGTTTATCTGGGTGAGGAGACTTGGGGTCCTTCAATGCTGAGAGGACTTGGAGCATCTCAGGAGGAGATGCATCTAGGGTCTTGGGCTGGAATTCGAAGGCCTCGGGCTAAGGGTTTCGTACAGCAAGGTCCCCATTTTCCTGTCAGTGTCCCGGCTCTCCTGCTGCGCTGCCCACCCTGGCCGAGCACCCTCTCTGAGCCCCTCGCGCTACCTGCCCTCAGGAGGAGTGAGGGCGCCCGGGGCTAGGTTCCCGCCTTATAGAGGCGTCAGGCAAAGCCACCAATCAGTGCTGCGATCACAGGGCCCTGCGGGCCAATGGGTGGTCAGAAGAAGCTGAAAGGGCGGGGCATAGCATGGAGCCTGTCAGTCAGTTGCGGTCAGAATCTTTGGCTCCGGTCTGGCGTCTGGCGGGCGGGTCTTCGCATCCTGTGGAAGGACCCGCCCCACCGCGCGGTGATTGGCTGCTCTGGGGCCTGCGAGTGCCTGTCAAGAAGCCTTCGGCGGCAGCCGGTTTCTCCCGCTAGTTTCCCCCGCGTGGGTGAGGCGCGGGCGCCGCAGGAGCTGGGAGAGCCGAGCGCCCGCAGGTCCTGAGGGCGGACCCGGCCTTCCTGCCGCCAGACTGTGCTCAGGACGCGGACTTTCTCCTGGGCCCGTGGGCGCCCTTCCTTGTCAGCCCCCTTTCAGGATGAACAGTGCCCAGGTCGTGTGTGGTGAAGGCTGCGCTGCACTCGGGGGACTGTCAGCACATCCTCCCAGACAAGTCGTGGACAGAATAGTGCGTGGGGCTCAAATAGTCAAAGAACAGGTGAAATAATATAGTAGGAGAGTCACTGGGAGAACTTTAAATCTCGAAGTGGCATCGTGAGTAATAGTTATGTTTAACTAAGGCAGGTCCAAAAAGGCTTCAGAAATAAAGCGTCAGACCGACGGGTTTCAGAGGGAAGAGGGAGGAGGGAAGAGAGTCACCAATGAACTTGCAGGTGTTTATGCCCGTGAGGGACCGACCATAGTGTCCATGCCCGCAGAGGATGTAAATTCCCAGCCGAGAGTCAGAGGCGTCCCTGCTAGTCTCTGGGCTGTCCGCGCAGTAGTCCTGTGGCCTGAGAACCACAGCAGGGCAGGGTCCCTTTCGCCCAGGGGGACAGGGGATGTGAAGCTTTCCTCGTGCCCTGAGGGCAGACCTCCCAGCAGCCCCAGATGCCCAGTCGCAGGGAGGGTGGGCATACTCCCTGCATGTGAGCTGGGCAGCCAGGCAGAGACAGCACCTCCGGCCCCGGGGGTGAGCCCTGTGGGCCTTGTCTAGGAAGGTTAGAAACCGCCAGGTGTCCCTCATTTTCCAAGTCAGAATATTTTGGGCTCTCATTTATCCAGCATCATGTCCTGTTGAGACCCTCACAAAGCAACTCCAACAGAAACGTGAATGTTAAAGAACAGCCATCTATTTTTCCCCCTGTTCTTAATTTTTTTGACCCTTACCTGTAGCCTAGGGTCTCTCAACCCTTAACCCTTAGCGCTACATTGAGGATTTCAAGAAGCTCAAAGAAGTTCATCTGAGTTTAACTACAGACACAAAGGAAGGAAGAGAAAGTGAAGAAAAGAACATCCTTCCAGCCAAAGGGCAAAGATCTCTCTCCCCAGCCTGGCTGGGTGTGGCTCAGAGGTTGAGCCTCGACCTAGGATCCAGGAGATCACAGTTTGATTCCTGGTTCAGGGCACATGCCGGAGTTGCAGGCTCGATCCCCAGTCAGGGGTGTGCAGGAGGCAGCCGATCAATGACTGTCTGTCATCCTTGATGTTTCTATCTCTCCCTCTCCCTCTCCCTTCCTCTCTTTGAAATCAAGAAAGATACATATTAAAAAACAACAACCCAAAAAACTCTGTCTCCATTGGAACTAGTGACCTAACAGGGAAAATCTGTGGGGAAGGGCCTTGTGTGATTTCACAGTGTTCCTGGGTGTATGGACGTTGTCTTGCAGTCACCGAGGTCCCTACTGCAAACTTCCCTGGTCCATGACCAACTCATCCTGTTGCGGGAGTGGCGAGTGCCTAATGGCTCTTAAATACTTCACCCATGCCTGCACAGTGTGGCGGTCTGGAGAGAGAGAGGGAGAGAGGGAGAGGGAGAGGGAGAGGGGGAGGGGGAGGGGGAGAGAGAGGGGGAGGGAGAGGGAGAGGGGGAGAGAGAGAGAGAGGGAGGGAGAGGGAGAGAGAGAGGGAGAGGGAGAGGGAGAGAGAGAGAGAGAGGGAGAGGGAGGGAGAGAGGGAGAGGGAGAGGGAGGGAGAGGGAGAGGGAGAGGGAGGGAGAGAGGGAGGGAGAGAGAGAGAGAGGGAGGGAGAGGGAGAGAGAGAGAGAGAGGGAGAGGGAGGGAGAGAGGGAGAGGGAGAGGGAGGGAGAGAGGGAGAGAGAGAGAGGGAGAGGGAGAGAGGGGGAGAGAGGGAGAGGGGGAGGGAGAGGGGGAGGGGGAGAGAGAGGGAGGGGGAGAGAGAGGGGGAGGGAGAGGGGGAGGGGGAGGGAGAGAGAGAGGGAGAGGGGGAGGGGGAGGGGGAGAGAGAGAGAGAGGGAGGGAGAGGGGGAGGGGGAGGGGGAGAGAGAGAGGGAGGGAGAGGGAGAGGGGGAGGGGGAGGGAGAGGGGGAGGAGGGAGAGAGAGAGAGGGAGGGAGAGAGAGAGGGAGAGGGAGAGGGAGAGAGAGGGAACTCCATAGCTATGAAAAGATTCAGGGAGGAAAGAGACCACAGTTAACCTTGTCCTTCAAGCCACAGTGTTGAGGACGACTGGCTTTATTGTTTTCCTGCAAAGAGTTCGGCATTCACCACCTCCAGATACAGGTTATCAGCTGCCAATTAAAGAGCTAGCCCAGCCCTGCCAGCGTGGCTCTGTGGTTGAGCATCGACCTAGGATCCAGGAGATTGAGGTTAGATTCCCGGTCAGGGCACATGCCCGGGTTCCAGGCTTGATCCCCAGCAGGGGGTGTGCAGGAGGCAGCCGATCACTGACTCATCATTGACGTTTCTAGCTCTCTCTCCCTCTCCCTTCCTCTCTTTGAAGTCAATAAAAATATATTAAAAATAAAGAGCTAGCCCAGCGATGTTCCCTACAATGTCACTAGGGCACAGGTAAGAAGAGGAGGGTCCATTTCCTGTCCTAGAAAGTGATTCCTGTCTAACGGTTCCTGTCCAGTTTTTAACTGAGGGACAAATGCAACAGTGTTCCTGGAGCATAGAGACCAGCGAGAGTGTAGGTTAAACAGACCAGTTGGGCAGGTGAGGCCTATTAAATCGTAACAACACATGGGTGATAGGATTATACGGCGAGAGTGTGGGTTCGAGGGTCACGGCTGCAAGCCGAATCCTTGGGGATCAATGTGGTGGGTCAGAGTGTGCTGCTTGTGGAGGAGGTGCTCAGAGGCTGCGAAGCCTGATGGTCACCCTCGCTCAGTTTACGTGCCTCGGTTTCTCTCACAGGCTGTCTAAAACAACCCTGAGGACCGAAATGCTGGGCGACCAAACCTTATATGCACTCCCCAGATGGGTCAAAGTCTAGTTACAATTGTATTCTAGAGTCCCTCTGAGGCCCTTGCACATCACGAGGGAGACTGTCAGTCACCTGAGAGTGTCTGCTTGCAGATACTGGAGGTTAGACATGCCTCGTACCTTTGGTGCCAGTTCATCACTGCCAGGTGTTCATAGTTATTTTAGTTTTACTCTTGCAGTTAGTCATTCTGTTTTTAGCTAGAATTACTGCCTCACCCTCCCGATCCTGGACAAGAAGGGAAAGTAAAACAGCCCTTTCCCCGGACTGTTGGGAGCTGGTGACGTGTCCGGACATGGCCCATGTCACCTGAGGGTTTGAAGTCAAGGACTCAACCCTCCCCACAAGTTCCCATGAGGAGCGGAGATAAAGAAATTACCACGGTCTGGGCTCACACGGGAGGCAGGGAGTTTACTATGAAAGAGTGTTTATGCAGCCTTGAAGGCACTACTTTGTATCACCCTCACCTCATTACCAATTGTCACTTACTATATACTAAAGGCATTGAAGCCATTTGGGGCTGCTCCTCGTCAGAGAGCAGTCTTCCTGATCCCATAACTTTGTCTCTTTCATTCCCATTGCTCAACTCAGGTTTGTTCGTTTCCCAGGCTGTTTCTTGACACTGGCCTGGTGGCCAGAGGACATACGGTTTGAGCAATCAGAGTCTTATGGTTCGTAGCCTTTTCCTGAGGCAGTATTTTTCACTGACAAAGGTTAATTTTCACATTAACCTGTTATCTTTTGCATCTGGGATGGCACGCCTAACACATGTCTTTGCAAAACAAAGTAATTTCCAGGCCCTCAATGCAATAGGGCAGAGACCAGGAATTTTCTCATTGTTATTGATATCTTGTTAACTGTTGACTGTTAACTATCCTGTAACCACCTACATAAAAGAAGTATGTGTCTATCATTGTACCTTTTATCCAATCACAGAGGTTTCCCTGCTTTGCTTTCTCCTGCCTCCCTAATTTATCACCAATGGATTTCATTGCATGCCATTTAAAATAAACTCACAAAATATCTTCACAGGTTTGAATGATTTCTGAGATTAACATTACTTGGTGCAGTCATTAGGCTTCCAAAGATGCTCCCCCAAGACCACCCCTTTGACTCGGACCCAGTGCTAGGATCCAGGAAAGGGCCATTGAGCCTGCTGGTTCCCTGCCCATGTGGTGAAGTTGTGTGAGTGTCTCCTGGATCCTGGACCTTCCTTTGCTTTTGGTAGCTGGTCTGACTTTATTTGAGCTGTCTTCATTTTTTTAAAAAAAATTACTTTTATTGTTGAAAGTATTATATATCCTCCCCTTTTCTCCCCATGGATCCCCTGCACCCGGCATCCGCGCCCCCCCAGTCCTTCACCACACAGTTGCCTTGCGTCTATAGGTTATGCATATAAGGTCTTTGATTAATCTCCCCCCAGCCACTCCCCCACCCCCGCCTCCCCACTGAGATTCATCAGACTGTTCCCTGCTTCTGTTTCTCTGGATCTTTTTTCTTCTTCAGTCTATTTTGTTTATTAGATTCTTTTATACAATGTTCAGAAACCGCAAGCGACCTTCAGCAGAGACGCTCAGCAGCTGGGAAGGGAGCGAGCCCCGCGGTCGCCGTGGAGACGGGCGAGCGGCCTTGATTGGCTGAGCCGCCACTGGCCCCGCCCCGTCCGTTGAGAGCCTCCCCGGGTTACATAGAGGCCGAGATTTACCCGGGACTGAGGGAAAAGGAAGTCGCCGAGAACGGGAGTGGAGGCGGCCGGGGCGCCCTGGGAGCCGCAGTTCGCCCTCAGGTAACTCGGGCGGTGAGCCCCGCCCGCCAGAGGTCCTGTGCGGGTCGCCGCGGCCGGGAGGGAGGGCGCGCTGGAGCCCCCCGGACGGGCACCCTGGGCGCCTTGGGGACGCCGTGGAGCTCTTCTTGAGCAAATACTAGCAGCTGCTCCCTGCTTTCCTGTGGCGATCTGATGTTCAGCTGAAAACTGCGCGGCAAACCTCGTGACTCTCACGTGTCCACAGGAGCTCTTGCCTGGGCTTAAAGCTATAACGTGCGTTCACATTTGAAATTTTACTTCTCTTGAAGTTAATTGTGTAAAAATTGTATGCGCTGTATTAGGTATTTGTATGTGAATTCTGTATAGAAAGTGGTTTTTGTTCTTTGGATTTATCTTCTTTTAATTTTTGGAGATTACAATAAATATCTAAGACTATATTCCTGAATTTCTCAGCCTTCGTTTGATAATTTTTATATCTCCCTTCAATTTGCATTATTTTTTCATCCTAGATGCCTGTTTCCATTTCTCTTACCTTCCTCTTCTAGGCACAATGCTGAAAAACTAGAGAGAGTGAATAAATTTTTATTTAGGGCTATGGGTTTTCAACATCTGAATTTGGACTTGGGCATAGGAGTTAACTAGTACCTGTAATTTTTTATGTTAGGCAACTTTTTCTTCTTCTTTTGACTGGAAGGAGGTCAAGCATCCCTGAAGTCATGACTTTGTTAGATGCCATCATCTCCGTGAAGATTTTTCATTAGCACTTATGAAAATAATCATAATGTAAGAGCCACAAAAAAGGGGCACAAATCCATTTGTAAAAGTCTTTCTTGGCTCAATTTCTTGCGTCATCTTTGTGGCTATATAATTTTGTACATCTCTCCCCTTGTTTCCAATAACCCTTTTCAATGTAGGAAAGTTCTTTTTTCATTAAGTAATAGGGTAGGAGTTTACTACTTTATGAAGGAGGCAATAGGAACGCACAGCCTCAGGATTTTGGAGTGTCTAAGTCAGAGGTGTAATGGAGGTTTGATTATAAAGTAAATAAGTAAATATACTGATTTTAATTGGTTTGTTAAATAAATACATAATAGACATCAGCACATATGAGGGAGTTAATGTGCAAAAAGAGACTTAAAATGGGAAGCAGTACCTTGAGAAATACAAAGTATATCTAACCCTATACAAATAGAAAGCAACGAGAGAGGCGTACACCACTAATCTTATGTTGAGTATTACATTAACTTCAAATATAATATATCTGATCCATCTTGACATTCCAAATTCAAGCCCATTTACTTGTCATTGTGTCTCAGCAAATACAAAACAGAAGGCAGTTGTAAAATTCAGGCAGTAATCCAGATATAAATATCTAAACATGTTTAAAATGCATATTCTTGGATATTACTCCAAATTCAGCTGAAGAATTTCTGGAGATAGGCCTTGGACATCTGCATTTCAAATAAATTTTGTTTGTATAAAACAAAAAGGAACAGGTAAAACCCTTAGGACAGTGGACCTGTTTTGCATGGGATCTGTTAGAAGCTGAAGCTTGCCCTAATAGCTGCCTATTTGGGCAAGTTTCTATTCATTAGGTTGGCCTGCTGGGTCAAGCTGTCCTTTTGGAGGGTCTCTAATGCAGGCAAATGCCAGATGCTGTTTGTGAGTGGCTTTGAGCATCCTGTTTGGAGCTATCAGCAACCCACAGCTTGAGGTCCCCTCTCTCAGGGCTGAGTGTGTTTTGGCAGGACCGAGATGCACACCTAAGTCTGCTTTTGCAAGGCCCAGGTTGAGAAGCAGATCAGGCAGAGACTCAAAGCACTCTGAGGTCTGCCTCTGCCTGCAGGCTGATAAACCTGATTCTCTTAATGAGCCTCCTGCTTTAGAAACCCCAGGGGGGTAGGGCGAGAGGTTTTCTAGCAGGGTGGGGGCAATTCCTTCCTCCTCAGGCAAAACCTGCTGGACAGGTCAGTGTCTGCCTATGTAGTCTGGGGAATGGCTCTGCACCGGAATCCAGAGGGGTGCCATCGGCCTAGATTCTTCCCACACAGCTACGGTCCACTCTGCCCTCCCTCTGCTGGAGCCCAAGGTGAGTGGCTGCACACCAAACTTTGTGGGTTGGCTCTTGAAGAGGGGGGCCTGTATTTCCAGCCATCTCTCCCTGCCAGAAATGCGGCTGCTTTTCAGGGCCAGATGTTATGTGGGCATCCGTCTCAGGTCTGGTGCTCTGGGCTGGGGAGCCCCACCAGGGGTTGAGGCCCCAGAGTCCTCAGTGGGAACCCCCCACAGCTGAGATCTCCCTCTGGACCTTCAGCTGCTGCCTGTGGGAGCCCAGCCAGCCCTCTCGTGCTTCCGCACTTCCTACACGTCTCTGCGATCTTCTCTTTTCTTCCTTGGTCATGGGGGTGCCGTCCAGCTCGTCTTCAGTTGCAGTTGGTTATTCAGGATGGTTTTTCTGTAGTTTAGTTGTCATTCCAGTTTGGTCCCGGGAGAGTGGCAGGGTAGCTTCCACTCAGTCCTCCGTCACCTTTAATCCACCGAGGTTATCGTTCTCATGTCGTCTCTTTGTCAAAATAAAATATGCACATGAAACAAAATGGGACAGTGAGGAAAGAGCAGAAAATGAAAGGAAGCCGCTGCCAGCCCTGCACTCCCCACTGCAGTGCCCCTGAGGACCTGCCAGCTCCTGCCCTGCAGCAGAGGGTGGAGATTCTGAGACCCGCCTCCCCCCACTCTCACCCCACAGTAGAAATATCATTATCTTGGTTTATTTCCTAGGGGTCATTGTTGTCATCAATCCCTTTAAAGAATGTGCACCTCGATAGGTGTATCTATATTTTGTCCTCCAGTACAGTAGCATCGTGAGACCTCCCAGCTCTTCAGGGAGGTGCCTGGGCTATGACTGCAGCCCATGCCCCACTTTTCTGAGTCCTCTGTGGTTACAGACATGTTTTCTAATTGTCTTCCTTTTCTTCTTCCCATCACCTGCTTTTCTTCATATCCTTAAGTCTTTCTAGTGTTTGAAGCGTCCCCATTGAAGACTTGCTGCTTGCAGCCCTCCTCCCTGTCCCCATCCCAGGGATGTGTCCCCGAGCCAGGGGTGTGGAAATCCTCCCGACAGCCCCTGCAGTAGCTTCCCTGGGTCGGCTCCAGGGAGTCCCGAGTCACAGGTCTCGCCCTATCTGTC